>NC_141025.1:29555000-29715000 GCF_052040795.2 Danio rerio | reverse complement strand
GGGGTTCAAATCAGCACTGAATACAGCCTTCCTTTATACAGCTCAGCATAGCATGTTTTAAGGTGAGACACCGTAGGCACACATCATTCACCTGACAGTTTTGATATTGGGCTTATTGGCTTTCCAAGTGTTTTTTTTTTTTTTTTTGACTTTTTATTTTCTTTTTTCATTCATTCATTCATTTTCTTTTTGGCTTAATCCCTTTATTAATCTGGGGTTTGCCACAGCGGAACACACCGGCTGCGACCCAACACTGGGAAATACCCATTCACACTAATTCACACTCATACACTACGTACAATTTTATCTTACCCAATTCACCCATACCACATGTCTTTGGACTCGTGGGGGAAATCGGAGCACTCGGAGGAAGCCCACGAAAACACGGGGAAAACATGCAAACTCCACACAGAAATGAACAGAAACAGAAACTAACCCAGCTGAGGCTCAAACCAGCAACCTTTTTGCTGTGAGGTGATCGTGATTTATTGGGCGTGTTTGTATTGAGAAGTGTCGTCACTCACAGTCTTTTGAAAAATGGAGGTAGGACTCAAGGTGGTGCAGTGGATAGCAAGATCACCTCACAGCAAGAAGGACGCTGGTTCGAGCCTCGGGTGGGTCATTACTGTGTGGAGTTTACATATTCTCCCCGTGTTTAAGTGGGTTTCCTCCAGGTGCTCCAGTTTCTCCCACAAGTCCAAAGCCTGGTTGTCACCTTGGAATTATAAGGTTATATCTGCGTTCTGAATGATTTTGAGATATTGAGCTTCAAAGTTTTTGCATTCCATAGCAAACAGTATTTGTGTCTTAAAATGTAAAAAATTTATAAAAAGCATCTCATAATGTAAATAAGTTGTCATTTAATAAGAATATGTCAATAACTTAATATTGACAAAAATGTCAGATAGAACCTTATAATTCTAGGGTGACGATGTGGTATATGTGAATTGGGTTAGCTGAATTGTCCGTAGTGTATATGCTGGAAAAGTTGGCGGTTCCCTGATTAATAAAGGAAAAGAAAATGAATGAATGAAAAATGGAGGTAATCTGTGAAATTGTGAAGCAAATTTTGACACTTGCACAGCAGGTTGATGACAGCTCATGCGATACAGATTTCCTTTTACTAAGAATTTTGCACACGTTAAATGAGTTTGTTGCATTATCAAACAGTACAATCAGTGATGTGGTCTTTGCCAACCTAATTGAAGTTACCGGCAGGGTTTTTATGAAGGACAGAGCTAAAGTACCAGGACGTCCTTTGCTGGAAATACCAATAGAAATGATCCAGTACTATGTGACGTTTGGTTACTTGTTCGGTTACTTGTTAGCTTGTTCGGCTGCATGGAGTATCTGAGCGAACCATTCGAAGAAGACTGGAGCAGCAATGTTTAACTGCGGTCACGCCATTTGCGGTTCCGAGAAAGACGATAATTTGCAATTGCATTTGGATTATGACATTTGAAGTGATGGTCCTTCTCTGTTGACATCAGTTTGACGGCATTCTTAACCACACCCCTCTAACTGTTAGTTTGCTATGAGGGAATGATATGCAAAGAGTATGCCCCACCCCCTACTTATTATTTTGTTTCAGTTGGAAGTACATCAACATACTAGAATAAAAGCCTCAGCAACTTCTGGTCGCACTGATGTTCTGTGGGCTTTTTTTTTTTTTTTTTTGAAACCTCACAGACACATTCTGGGACACTAGATATCAGCTGAAAAGGGGCATAATATGTCCCTTTTAAGAAAAAATAAGAATCTAGGCATTTCCACAGAGTTTTCAGAAGCACAGTTAAACTTTAGGTTATTCACCTCTGGTAATCTCCAGTGAGGATGTCCTGGTTGAACTTCTCTTCCGCTTTAAATGGCAGTCAGGAGCGGATGCTGACTGACAGGCGGAAAGAGGAATGAGGGAACCGGAGGAGAGAGTAATTTAGGAATCGGAGTGGTGTTGAGGTCTTGGACCCGTCTGAAGGGACGGCTGATGACAGCTGAGGTGAGAGCAGAGCAGCCCGCTGCTCTCTAATGTCAGTCACGCTCTCTCCCTCACATCTTTTCACTTTATCACAAAATCTTTCCCTCTCTGATCTCCTTTTTCTCTCTGTCTGAGGCTGCTTTCTCCATCTTGACTCAGGTTTTAATGTCCCTCTGAGATGTTCACTTCTTTTCCCGAACTTGCTGTCTCATTGAGAGGGAATAATTTACAGATGTTAGATGGTTTCGCTGGCTGCTGGAAAGGTGGATTTTGGCCCTCTTTTTTGCACTGCTTGTAAGATGTGAGAGAGCCAAGTACAACTAATGAGGTTTTGTGAGTTTCCATGTTCATTTCATAACTTGAAAACTCAAATTAAGCATACAAGACTGTGCTAAATATGTTATCCAGTGCAGATGTTAATTAATAGTTAATTAGTTATTATTTAATTAGTTATGAAATTAATATGATATTTATTGTTGTAATTAAGAAACAAAACAAAAACAAAAACAAACAGAAAAAAACTAACTTACTTAGAGTTTAAAATTTAGACTGCTGTCCTTGACAAGATCATCTATAGTCAACAGTGAGATTTCTTTTCAGTTTTGTGTGATGTGGCATTATTTACTCGATTCTTATTTTGTGTTTCTTTCTGGTCTTTCCCGCTTTCAACGAAGCAGTCCGGCGGAAAAACATAGAAAGCTGATCCTGATTGGTCCTGGTTTGTGCGTTTGAAATGCTGATTGGCTCACAGAAAAAAACTAAAAGAGCCAAGCTAGAGTTCGACTTTTAATAAAGTTTGATAAAACCTTTTTTTTTTTAAGTTTTAAAATGTAAGCAATTATTAAACAAAAAAAAAATCAGATCATGTAAATAATTTGTCATTTAATAAGAACGTATACATACATCAATTTTGACAAAAATGTCAGATAGAACCTTATAATTCTAAGGTGACGATGTGTAACATTTACTACTTTTTTGGAAAAGGGTTATTACATAGTTTACATATCTCACAGTTTGCTATGGCAATGTTGTCTTCATCAACTTTATAATACCTCCAGACCGCTGACATACTTCAATCTGCTCGCTTCAATCCTTCAATCTTCAAACCTGAACTAAAATAATTTAAAAAGTTTTATAAATGTTATCTATAAAAGTAATAAAACCAAAGATAAATTAACTATGAAATCTGAGCTGAAAGAAAATCACAACTTTTTACCTGACATTGAAATAAAAATGAAATCAAAAGTAGTTTATAATAACATTCCATTTGGTAATACAGTAATTAATTAGATAATATTGGATTTGCTGAAAAAAATAGTCATAAGTTGTGTAGGATATAATGTCTGGATTCATATAATAGTATATATTAATATCAATGTTCATTTGAAACATTAATGCATTATTAAAACAAAACAAAAAACTGTTCATGTTTCACTGACTAACATGAGCTAACTTTAAATTGAAGTAGCAAATAAAATGCAAAATAGCCTATTCATATTTGAATGCAAAGAAAGACAAATCAACAGATTTTTAAAGAAATGTTTTTCTTTACAATTTAAGTAAAAAAGTCAAATAAATAAATGTTACCTTTTTCCCTAAAAACATCCTAGAATTGATGTTCTGTTACACTGAATCAAATTTCACTCATGAATGAAACTCTTTGATTCTGAACGTTGTCCAACCCTGGTATTTATTCATTCACATTTATTCATGGAAGTTTTATCCGTCACTTGCACACATGGATGTGTCCATGTTTAATGTTTGATCTGGCAGCCAGTCAAAGAGACGAGCTGCTTTAACTGATGTTTGAATAGCTCAGACTCATTTGATGAGTTTCTGACTGAAAGCACTTCGGTCTCTGATGTACAGTATATCTCGCCAGCGTCTCCTCTAAACCGAAGCTCCGTGAGAATATGCCGGTGTGGTGGAGACGAAGAAGAAAAATCTCCACCGTTAAATCACTGTGTTATGGTTTCTGGCCACCATTACGTCTCCATCTTCACTAACCAAACCTCAGCTTTGATGTAAGGCACTAAATTAAAGGGTAGTCGAAGGGCTTGTTGTTTTAAGGATAGAGATTTTGCTGGATGTTGGCTTGTTGCTATGAAACGCTGTGGCGAACATCTCTATGGGCTTATGAGATTATTCAGAGATCCGTCAGAGATCCGTCAACAAAGGATTTATATTCACCTGGGTGCATTGTTATGAGCATGCCTATAGGATAATCGATTGAAGGCTGTTTGGACACACTATCATTTTGTGGCTCCTAATGCACAACAAAGGTCATGGCCTCCAGCAAATGTGTATCTCCAGTTACACCTAATAGCACTTTTTGAGCCGAAGCATTCAAATGTATTTTTAATCCTTGTGCTATGCACTCAAATTCCTCTAGTCTCATAAAAATAATTACATTTTTTTTAGGTATAGTGGTCAGTATAAATTACTAAGTTATTACAAATTTCTCCAAAAATTTCACTTTCATTTTTATGCCTTCTGCGGGATACTGTAGAGTGACATATTTGTGCAAATCTGGCTTGTTGGATGTACATTAGAGTAGTCAGTAAACTGTAAAAAATGACTGCAATTTCAATGGTAGAAAACAGTTAAAAAAAAAAAAAAAAAAGCTCTAGTAAACATTTGTAACCTTGTTAACAGTACGCTTCCTTAATATATGAAGTCAAGTCAAGTAGAGCTTTATTGTCATTTCCCTACATGTGTGGACACAGAGGAATGAAATGTCATGTCTCGCAGGACAACGGTGCTACATAAATTAATCACAAATGCAAACAAAACACTGGACATAAGAGCTATTTAAAAAAACTATGCAGCATAAACTATAAGATACTTGACTGCGCATAAGACAGGTTAAACAAGTACTTTTACAGGAAACTGAACAATTATGTGCAGGATATTGTGCAAGAGAGGTATTAAAGGTGAACATTGTGCTAAAGAGGTATTTAAGGTTTTAAGTTGTGCAAAAAAGTTATTTAGGGTTGAAGCAAGCAGTGCATCATGTTTGTGGTACATTTATGGTAAACATCGTTTTCATTATTGAGTCCTTGTACACGAAGATGGTGTTTAAAGAGAGCTAATAATTATGACTTTCTCAGAATACCCTCTATGACACTTGACTCGTGTCTTTTCGTTTACATTACTGTGGTTCATTTTAGTTTGTTTTTTTCTCATCATTGATATACAGAGTTTTATATTACATCCAATGTTGCAAAATAATGTTTATTCCATTACTTTTATTTTATGTGTGTTACCATGATTGCGTTTAGTAGTTGTGTGAATAACACTGAGCCCCTTCTACATAGATTAGCAAGTTTCTCTGCTCCTGTGAAATGTTGCTTGTCATGAGCTTTGGTTCAAAATATGACTTTCTCATCATCATCCCCTATATTGTAGTGTTTTTTGTTTATGTAACAAAGGGTACCAATGATAAAAATTAATAATAAATAAAAACTTATATTTATTAAATGCTGTAGATTTTGAAACGTTTAAAAATCTGGCAACTATAACTGCTGTTTTTTTCCATTGTAAATTTTACTGACTTTAATACTCATGGTACTTAAAGCTATATATTTATTAATCAGGGGTCGCCACAGCGGAATGAACCGCCAACTTATTCAGCATATGTTTTACGCAGTGGATGCCCTTACAGCTGCAACACAGCACTGGGAAACACCCATACACTCTTGCATACACATACATTACAAACAATTTAATTTATTTAATTCACCGGTACCGCATGTATTTAGACTTGCGCCCGGAGGAAACCCACATGAACATGGGGAGAACATGCAAACTCCACACAGAAATGCCAACTGACCCACCCAGGGCTCAAACATGCAACCTTCTTGCTGTGAGGCGATTGTCCTACCCTTTGCACCACTGTGCTGCATATATATTTAGTTTTTTTTCACCTTTATTATATAAGGCAGTGGAGTTGAGACCTATGAGCAAAGAGGGGGAAGGATTGGCAAATGACCACAAGCCGGTAATCGAACTCAGGTCGCCTTGAGCACCTACCTCAGTGCTATATGTTGGCACACTTTACCACTGGGCTATTGGCGTTCACCAAATTGGAACTTCTCTAAATTTTAACTATTCTAATGTACAAGAAGAAAATAACAAGAGTTATTACCAGGAAAAATCTAAATTTTTCCAAACTGAATATCAGATTGAAGAGAAATATGTTATAGGATGTAATTGTTTTAATTTAATTTAATTTGAATTTAAATGTATTATTTTTAATGGGAAAGTTGGGTGTTTTGTTTGTTTGTTTGTATTAGGTTTATCTTAGGTCAGACAATAAAATATTCATTTAATATTGATACATATATATATATATATATATATATATATATATATATATATATATATATATATATATATATATATATATATATATATATATATATAAGCACTGATACAATTTACCAAACAAGAAATGATCAGGGAAACATAATTATACACTAAATAAGTATATAACTAAAAGGTAAAATCCCAAAAACCAAAGTTTACATAAAAATAACAATAATAAAAAGCAAACAAATAAATATAGAAATAAACTATGCAAAAATATATATATAAATAAAGGGAAAAAAGGCAATTAAGATAAAGGGATCTCCTTAAAAAATTAGAAAGGGGCTCCAGATTTTCTGAAACTGTTCTGGCTTTTGTTTTATTGTGAACCAAATCTTTTTCAATCTTTGAAGAGCATGTAAGATGCCGATATGAAGTGAGAGTTGCTGACTTCCAAATCATAAGAATAAGTCATCTAGCCAGTAAACTCAAAAAATGTTAGCAACCATTACAAATTAACTTTCATAGTAGGAAAAACAAATACTATGAAAGCCAATGGTTACAGGTTTCCAACAGTTTTCACAAATATCTTCTTTTGTGTTGAACAGAAGAAGAAGCAACCAGGTGTGGAACTAGTGAAGGGTTAGTAAATGATGACAGAATTTTTATTTTGGGGTGAACTATCTTTTTAAAAAAATTGTTTTATTTATAGAAATGTTTTGTTCATTCATTGAGAAATGTATGAAAATCTGTGTGTGCTCATTTATGCTGCATGGCACTGTACATTTGTGAAAGGATGAGGATGTGGGATAATGTTGTTATGTTGGAGTGGATCTGTCATGGTTTGTGGATGTAGTGTTGAACTGGTTGCCCTGAATAATCAAAACACAAAAGTAATATGTTGTCATGGTAACTATGGTAGGTGATATATCTCTGTGCAATAGCTTTGGAAAAAGACAAGACTTTTCCTCAGAAAACCAGCTGCTATTTTCTCAATAAATTTTCATTAGCAATTTGCCTGGAGGGCTGGAAAATTAAATTGTGCAAATGGGATGTAGAATTTAAATTCACCAACGTATTAAATTATCTACAGTTAAAAACATACTGCATATAATTGCTTTGGATTACATCGAACATAGAATAGAGCATTTGAGAATAGTGATTTTCTGGGGGGTTTTCTCTTTAGCAAAGAACTTAAATTTATGGACATACTGTATTTATATATTTTATTTGCTGTTAATCAAGGTCATCCAATATATTTTTGTCTTTTTCAGTAGAACATTTTTATATTTTATTTATAAAAATATATCAAATATATCTTCCGATCAGGTTATTTTGTCATCGAGTCCGAGTCATTTCATTTTGAGTATCTTCCAATACCAAAGCCTGATCCAATACTTCTATAATACATAAAAAGAGTAAAGAAGAGCAGAGACACAGATCCAGGATGTCCCTTATTTGTTATTTAATTCACCCTGTTTTAACTTTCTTAACAAGCAGAGCACTTCTGTGAGGTTGCTTGAACAATCAATAAATAACATAAATTCTTAAATTCATAAATTCGCAACTGTAAATATTTTTTTTTAAAAATCTAATATAAAAACAAATAACACCTCAACTTAAAATACCCAGCAGGCAATCCCAAGTTTACATATCTCACAGTTTGCTATGGCACTTTATAATACCTACTGACCACAGACATACTCGCACTTTCCGCTTCAAGCTGCTTCCATGTTCTACTTTGCCAGTATTTAACCAATTGCATCTCTGTAACAAAGTGATGTCATGCTGCAGGCGTTGCTGTCTCTTTTTGTCAATCAAGAAAGAGGACTAACTCTGTGCCACCACATAACATGTGTTAAAAAATAATGACTATATATATATATATATATATATATATATATATATATATATATATATATATATATATATATATATATATATATATATATATATATATATATATATATATATATGTATATTCAAATCCTGAACGGAAGGTATAGTCCGATTCCGAATCGAGTCTGACACCACGTGATCGGGCCCAATTTCATGATCATGTGATCTGATCTGGACATCCCTAGTTGAAAGTATAGTTCTTGGTGATTTAAGCAAATCAAAAATTAAACATATAAAAATTAATAAAAATCTACTACAACATTATTACATTTGATCCACATACTTGGCAATTGGTCTTGGGGGTTAAATTGAATAATAATGTTGAAATAAAATAAAGAAATAAAGTTCTTCCTCAGTGTATCATCAGAAGCCACTGGTATTCATTTTGTTTTGGCTGTACCGTATGTGTGTTTTTGACTTTTAAAGTGCTGATCATCCCTTACTTGCGTTTTATGAACTGCTGATGAAAAAAAGTCACTCCATCTCAGTTGTCCTGAGGGTGAGTAAATAAACTGCATACTGTTATGTTAGGGGGGTAACTTGAACATTGAAATATAGTCCAACAATAAAAAATAGAAAATAAATAAGTAAATCATACAACAGTTTCTCTCTCTGTTTTGAATTACATTGTTTTTACAGAGGAGAGCAGATGAGTTGAAGACTTTATAAGACAAATAAATAGCTGTACGCTTGACTCTACATGACTTTAAACCTTTTTAATAGGTGACATCATATACTATAAACATATCATTGGGAAATATGCGGCTCTTTTTTCTTTACCCAGTTGGCCAGCAGTTTTTCTTTATTTCTCCTATGCGGGGCTTGACACTTGGCAGTGTGAACTTTTAGAAACCACAGGGGGTGACTATATATTAACTATCAGATGTCATAAATTGTCACGTTCCTCAGACAGTGGTTTAAGGGAGGGCTTTTAGCGAATATGTGATTGGTAAAGTCTGCAGATCTAGTGATTCACAAAGAGGTTCAGTCTTCAGTGATACTGATCTTTTATGTTCGGCAAAGGTGAAAATG
Source organism: Danio rerio (assembly GCF_052040795.2). Lineage (NCBI taxonomy): Eukaryota > Metazoa > Chordata > Actinopteri > Cypriniformes > Danionidae > Danio > Danio rerio. The sequence continues at coordinate 29,705,786 of NC_141025.1, read as the reverse complement.
CTTGAAAGGTGAATAATGTTATATAAGCCATCTGTACATGTTTTGGTAACACTTCACAGTAACAATACATGAATAAAGATGTATACTTATATGTAAACTAAACGTTACTTTATTATGAACTAATGATGAGTTAATGCGTGCGCTAATCATGAATTAACTTGATACAACATGATTCACATGAGTTCATGTGTGAATAAAGGCTACCTTATTTATTTGTTAGTACATGATTGCTTGTCAATTAATGCATTAATTACCAGATTAGTTTATGCTTAATTTAACAATCATGAACTCATGTTAATGTGTAATTATATCATGACTTTACTTGGAGGGGCACATCATCATTAACCCATTCTTGACTACTAAACTCCTTATGCACATCCATCTAGTACATTTACACTGAATAATAATAGAAAAGTGTCAACATCAACATGAACAGGAGTTGATGAGTAGTTAAGGATGAGTTAATGGTGATGTGCCCCTCCAAGTAGAGTCATGACATAATTATACATTAATAGCTCATGGGTCTTGTTGATTACATTTAGCTTAAACTTAAATGTTAATTCATTAATTAACAGCATGTATGTAATTAAGGTAGCCGTTATTCACACATGAACTCATCTGAATCATGTTGTAGTTGAGGTTAGCTCATGATTAGTGTATGCATTAACTTATCATTAATTCATAATAAAGTATTGTTTAGTTTACATTAATACACAATAATACATCATTATTCATGTACTGTTATTGTATATATTAAATTACATATATATATATATATATATATATATATATATATATATATATATATATATATATATATATATGTTATTATTATTATTTTTTTTTTACAGGTATTATAGCAGAGCTCAGTGAGTGTAAAATTCTCTCACTATCTGCTGCTTTTTTCTTTTTTCTTTTTTTTTTTTTTTTTTTTTTTTGGTTAATACCTGGTGTGGAAGAAAATGATTGGATTTTTGGCCAGGTTTGTCAAAGTTCCTGTCTGTGCTTGTAAACGAGTGGTAAAAGTGTTGAAGCATTCAGGAGGAAATTGCCTCTACTCACGATATTTGAATAGAACTTAATAATTGCTGTAATTACAGATTCAGTGTTTGAACAAAAGATTGTAAGTATTACCTGTTTCACGAACACTGATAAATTAGTGTATGCCAAACGCATGTCGATATAATACAGCAGAGCTTTCAAGATGCACACTTGAAAGATAAATCTGCAGTTTAGGTTAAACGATGGACTATTGCTTGGGTATCTAAACGCTATAATGTGTACTTCATATCTTATACATTTGTGAATTGACCGTGAGGGATGTCACAGAAATTTTTTCCAATGTCACAAACATAATAACTTCATTACATTATGTGAAGCTTACAGGTTATATCAATAGCACAAATGGCCATTCTAGTGATAAACTAAACATACATTTAAAGGCAAACCTAATAGCCCTCATGTGTAATTTTAAGTCTTGTTCAGTTGTTTACAAAAGGCTGTTTAACTGAGAGATTTTTAACAGTCACAAGACTGTTATAATAATGAGAAATATGGGAATAAAAATGTTTTTATTCAAGTGCTCTGTACTTGAAAAATGCAAAAACCTTAAAGTGCCCTCAGGAATTTTCTTCTACAATGAGCATTTTATCTCAGCCTCTTTTATTTGTATTTAATTATTTCACATTAAAGGCAATGAAAGTAACATGTTATTTGCCATAAAATTGAAATTACCCAGCAAACAATTTAGTGTTTATTTTAGGTAAAATGCTAATTATACAGGTATAACCAAACATGCAACTGTTTGACTACATGAAAGGTCACATTAACTTTTCAAGTATTTTTTTTATAAACAGTTTCTGATTTAAAAACGTAAAAGTAATGTGTTTGGTCATGCACTCTTGAGGATAAAAGTTCTTTATTATCATTGATGGTGTCATGAAGAATATCCCATTCCAAAGTTCTTTAGGTTAAAATAATTTACTATAAGAAATAAATTATTTTTATAAGGTTCTAATGGTTTATGTTAACTTAAATGTCTTTGTGGAAAACAAAGTTTAATGTTTTTTTTCAGTGACTTTTGGGTCATTAATTTTTATAAGTCACAAGACATCAGTCTAACAGTGACAGAATTATCTGCCATAATTAATTTAAGAAGGAAATTTATTTGTAAAGTTTTAGATTCTTTCCTTTTACGGACTACAAAATAATAACATTTAATTGTGTAAAACAAATTTCATTTTTGGTCCTAAATCACCAGTTACACTTTATTTTCATGGTTGAGTATTAGTAGACTGTCTGCTTAATATCTGTTGATACTGCTCCTTCAACAGACATTTAACTGACTATAAGAAACTTTGCAAGTACTAGTCAATTTACACTAACCCTAACCCCAACCAAACAGTCTACCTATAATCTAATGAGATTTGGCAGGTAGATGCAGTGTAACCTAATGCAACAAATGGACCATCAAAATAACATGTGACCAAAACAATAAATACTAAATAACACTGAAACATTGTGAAGCAACAAGGGGTGCATTTTTTTCCACGCCCTCAGTACAATATATTTTATTTTCTATGAGTAGTTTCTTGATACATATTCTATAAATGTACTTTAAAAGAGCTAGTAGATCTGCATTGAATGTATTAAATTCAAAACATGCTTTCATTATAGGTTTTAAGGGCCATAAGTGGGGTATGAAAATAAGAAATATACAGTACCACACTGTGAGGCTTGTGGGGCCTCTTAGAAATCTGAACTGGTAGTTTATTGTAAGGGAACACTAGCGAGACTCCAACTGTTGTAAAAGCTGGAGGATTAGTCATTTAACGTGATGAAGGAAGGAAGTTCATCGCTGCAGATTTCTGTTTAGGAGTTTTGTCAAAGAGAGAGAGAGAGAGCCATGCAAACGCAGCTATTAAGGTGTATGCAGTGCAGTTTTTCTCCATGTTATTTTAGAACACCTGGGTCCCCCGAGAGCCCATGGATTTGTGGAGCGTTGCTGTTGGAATTTTTTCCAAGCTGTAATTGCATTTGCTTTATCCTGGGGGAGAACTTAAACACAAACAATAGGTGTGATTGGCGCCTGAAGGTGACCTGAGACGTCTTTCTGTTCAGAGAAACTGAGGAAAACCATAAAAACGAGTCTTTCTCTTAAAATGGTGTGGACAGCTGAAGGGACAATATATGTGAGACATCTGGACTCACCCAAGCGTGTCTTTGTATTTTCTTGTGGCAGCAAATATGGTTTTGATGATCGTCCACAAAATGTGACAGTTTTAAAGTATTTGCGCTTGTGTTGTAACACCTGGAAGGAATAATTCTGTTGTGCTCGGTAACTTTCTGCTTTTAATTGCCTAAGTGATTTTTTTTTTCAGATCTAGGCAAATGCAAACATTTAAATTCTATTACCATTTATTTTCTCACCCTCAAGTTTGGTCCAAATTGTATGACAGTCTTTCGTAAAACACGGTAAGATCAAAATTGCTTCCATGCATCACACAGAATAGCAACTGAGGCTTTAAATGGAACAAAAAGCACCACATATGCATTATAAAATCATATAAAAGTGGCCTATTAGACTCTGTGCTATTTTTTCAAGTCTTCCGTAGCCTTATGATAGATGTTCAAGCTTTCAGTAAGCATGGACTGTGTAATCAGAGTACCTGAAACTGGATCGCTCTAATTTATGTGCTAACAAATGATTGTAAAAGGTACATTGTCCAACTCTTTTGCTTAAAATGAACAGAATTGAAGAAATAAGCAAGTGCATTGTGAATTCATCATCCACATCATATTTTGGCCTATTCTAAAAATACTAAATGGTTGAAATATATACATGTCTATATTTTAAACCTGCCTGAATGGATTTTATTGTAAATTGTGTACATTCATCATGAAGTATTATGAAGCTAGAAGTCATAAGTGATAAATATTGTAAAAACAAAGAAACTCCAAATACTACACAGCTTTAAGGAAAGAGTGCAAAAAAAATACCTGAATCAGCATTGGCCTTGCCTGTGGTAGACATTTGAAACTATTTAAATCCAACATGGCTTTTTTCTTATTAGAGTGATGCATATTATTCCACCTATGGATAGCATTAAGTGTAAGTTCATTATATAGCAATGACTATTTTAGAGAGTCATTTCATTATAAGCTGTTGCTGTGCACAATTTTATTTTTAAGGAGCAGATACAAAACATCATCAGAAGTTAATATTCAGTTAGATTTAGGTCACCAGCGTCTAGGGACAATATTAATTTGACGTCCAATAATGACGTGAAATGACGTTGTTATTTGGTTGATTTTAGGTTGTGTTGGAAAGTGACCAAAATCTAACATCGAGCCAACATCTTAAACCAGCGTCATATTGGTGTAAAATACTGACATTTATTTGTCAGGTATGGCAACCAAAATCCAACATCTGATAGACATCATATTGGTAACGTTCACTCAATGTCAAGCTGTAGCCTCATTAGACGATGATATTTGGTTGTTTTTAGGTTGTGTTAGAAAGTGACGACAATGCATCATCTGTCTGACCTTGAATATTGATGTTGGCCTGATGTTGGGTTCTGACGTCAACTCGATTTTCATGCAACGTCCTACGACATTGGGGTACAATGCCAATCTGGGTTGCGTTTCCCAAACAACGACATAACTCGCGGCTGAACTATCACAGTACAATGCATTGTTTGGGAAAAGAGCGATGTAGTAATGAGTGTTTCCCAAAACTCGTAGTTAATTGAGAATATTACATATTATTTTTTTATAAAATGAAATCACTTACAAAAGCTAATATTTTATTATCATATACAAATCATGTAAATAAATAAATACTGAGGCTATTTATTAGGAAATGAAATGTAATATTTATTATTTGTTAGGAAATGAAAAAAACTGATAATAATGATATTAAAAATATTAATGATGATTAATGAAGAATATTATCATTCATCATTATTATCAATTATTCATTCCTTTTCTTTTCGGCTTAGTCCCTTTATTAATCTTGGGTCGCCACAACGGAATGAACTGCCAACTTATCCAGCATATTTTTTATGCAGCGGATGCCTTTCCAGCTGCAACCCACCACTGAGAAACATCCATACACACTCATTCACACACATACACTATGGGCAATTTAGCTTACCCAATTAACCTGTACCGCATGTCTTTGGACTGTGGGGGAAATGACATGAAGATTGCTAAAACTGAACTGTAAAAATGCTTTGAAAGGAAATTAAACCTAAGAGTGAAGACTTTAATGCTTTATTTTAAAAAAAAATATTCCAAGTTTAAACGAATAGGGCATACATTTGAAGTATAAGAGCGCTATCCTGCTGAAGAATTTGCCCTCTCCTGTGGTTTGTAATATAATGGACAGCAGAAATGTCTTGATACCTCAGGCTGTTGATGTTGCCATCCACTCTGAAGATCTCTGCACTCCCCCATACTGAATGTAACCCCAAACCATGATTTTTCCTTTACCAAACTTGACTGATTCCTATTAGAATCTTGGGTCAATATGGGTTCCAGTAGGTCTTCAACAGATGATTCGTCTGAAAAATCTACCTTCTGACACTTTTCCAAATGATCAACATGTTATTATTTGTTACTCTTACAACCGGGATCAACAACAAGACATTTGTCAAGTAGTCTATAGTTGTATGTTGCAATTAAAAATTTTATGAGCAAAATGTATTGTTTGGTTTCATAAAATGCCACATATATACCCCCTTTTACTGTGACCCTTTTAGACATTTATATACTCAGAATATATAGAAAAAAACACTCTCAGTGCTGTCTGAAATTTTATATACTGTATATATAATTTTAGCTTTTACATCTCAACTCTTCATATACACAGCATGTTTTTTTATTTAATTTTACTTTTTTAAAGGCATGTATTAGTTACAGTATATGAAGCTTTTTTTTTCATTTCAGGATGAAGGGTTTCTTTAAGCATTATGTAAAACTTGGATGCCTGGAAAAACAAGGCGATTTCTTGGAAACATCCGTTTTGACATTTAGCTTAAACATGTCATGCACATTTACATCTAAATTCAAACTTGTAGTACATTTAAAATGTCATGTGCTGCTTTAAAATCACATTACCCCAAACCACCACTGGCATTGATCTAATGGCACAAGCTTTCGTGGAACGTGTCTCAATCCACAATATTTTAAAAATCGGCTTCGTCTGTGATTCTCAATCTCGACATGAAAACTCAAGTTGTTTGCTTAAAGTCTCAAAGCAATGAGCTTCACACTTGATCCCTGATTTATTATGGCTTGAGGACAATGTTCAATAACACATATAATGCTCTTGCCGATGCTTCCTAAGCTCTGAGTGTCCCTATGCTTGCTGCTGTGAATGTCAAAAAGAGCTCTGCTCGGCTGAGGTGTACAGGGTTTAGGGGTCCCATCCCGGGTGAGAGACCACACACTGGGTGTCTTGTCGTGCTAACCCCAGCAGCCTGATGACCTGTGAACACTCAGCTGTCTTCTGCGACTCTTCAGAGTTATTTTTATTATTAAACCACTGAAGAAGAACATGACATGTATGATGAGTTGAAAAGACATTCTATACTTTTATTCTTTTAAGGTTTTTTCACTGTATATAATGGTGTAATTATGTGTCTGAAAAGTAACTTGAATCAACGCTCATGAGTGGATAAGAAAAATGTGTAAAGAACATGAAACTGTTCAGTCATAGTTGGAAAGAGACTTGTATGATAGGAAGGTCATCTGTTTTCACATATTCTTCAGATGGAGACATCATTTTAATTCTTCAACGCATCTAAAGGTGAATAAAGTCATTCGTCTCATGTGATGTAGTTTGTAATTTTAGCAATTTAACATAATATTCGAGGCATCTTTACAGTTTTGGTATGTTCACCTCTGGTACGTTTCGTTGCAGGTTTCAAATGACATTCAGTAGAGGAAACTCTACATTTTTGGAAATCTAAAATGTTACTTAGGGTATGTTTGGCTGTACATTTCAGATACTCGTCCATTTTGGACATGTTCATGACAAGACGGGACTTGACGGGACTCTTATCCACTATGTATTTATGCACTTACACACTCAACAGCATAGTATACCTATGTAGTGTCATCCCAAATGGAACACTAGCGTTTTTTTACTAAGCTGAAATTTTAACCCAGATGACATCTGTTGGTTGCCATATTAGTGAAATAAATGTCCAAACTACCAAATAATATCTGCCTGGAGTATTACCACATTTACCTTCGGGAGGCAGTATACTCACTCTCATAGGAGAATTTTGCTTTCACAATCTAAAATAAATAAAGTAATCCAACATCAAAAAGCTCGAAAGCTTTGCCCCTTCCGATAAATGAGCAAAGCAGTGGCTGTTGAGTACATGAAGTGTCCATCAATCCACACTTCATTTTAATAGTTGAACTAGTGTATCATCCAGGTGCACTTGTTATGTTTAAAGTGTGAATGCAATACTTACTGCTTATTATTATACTAGAATAATGCATAAGCATGGGATTTGAGACGCATCTATTTTTTTACCTTGACTTTACATTGCTTTTATCTCTTTTATGGTACTGTGCTTCATTTGACTCAAACCCAAGCTCTTTGCAAATATAACAGCGTACAAAGTGAACTACAGAGTAACTGAGCATGCCAGAAAAGTGGTCTATATGGAGATAAATGAGACCATTCATTAAAGTATATTGTGTTGTGGAGTTTTATATGGTTCTGTGCAAAGAGCAGCTGAAAATAATGTTTTATTATCAATAAACTGTCCCTGTAAATATCATTTGTATGAAAGGAACACAAATTGTTGCCCTCATTCTGTTCCGAGCTAATTTTACTTACACACAAAAAAGTGATCAATTGAATTTACTACATTTTAAGCTGGGTGACGTGGTGGCGCAGTAGGTGGTGCTGTTGTTCATTGGTGTTTCTGTGTGGAGTTTGCATGTTCTCCCCACGTTCGCATGGGTTTCCTCTGGGTGCTCTGGTTTTAACTATTGTAAATAAACTCTAATCTTTCAGCATAGTGATGTGAAACTGTAATGCAGTAAAAAATCTGCCTGGAAGCTATTTTAGCTATTTATCTTCATTAAACTTTATCTTAATTATAATAATTACACACTTTGAAATGTTCATCAGTGCCGCAGTGGGTTGTACTGTCTCCTCACAGCAAGAAGGTCACTGGTTTGAGCCTCGGCTGGGTCAGTTGGCATTTCTGTGTAGAGTTTGCATGTTCTCCTTGTGTTGGCGTGGGTTGTATGTGTGTTAATGAGTGTGTATGGATAATTTTCAGTGATGGGTTGCAGCCATGCATAAAAAATATGCTGGATAAGTTGGTGGTTCATTCTGCTGGGGCGATCCCTGATTAATAAAGGAACTAAGCCAAAAAGAAATTGAAAGAATGAATGAAAATGTTCATCTGCCTGTCAGAATCAAGCCTTCAACAGCCTATAGTATAAATAATAATATATAACGCTCCTATAGAATTTATATTTATGTATATATATATATATATATATATATATATATATATATATATATATATATATATATATATATATATATAAAATATATATATATATATATATATATATATATATATATATATATATATATATATATATATATATATATATATATATATATTGCAATTAATCAACTAAATAATTGAATGCACCATGCTTTTTTAAAGAATTTTGCAATGTGGAGAGCAGTTGGAGATTACCGTTGAACGCATTTCAAACATAGTCAAACATGAATGTTTCAGAGGAAATATGCATGATGTATTTTTTTTTTTTATTTGCTGCATGTGCACTAATGTAAATGCATGGATGTGTGAAAACATATAGATGTGATAGAGAATGGGAGAGAGTTTGTTTGACGTGCCGAGGCGTGACTTGTCCTCTATTTAGCACCCTGCAGGATTACTAACATGAGGGATGTGGATGTATAGATGAAAGAAAAAGACGATGAGAGAGAGAGAGAGAGAGAGTGTGTGTGTGTGTGTGTGAAGGACAGGGTGTAGTTAAAGGCGGACATCATTTAAAGGTTGGGATGCAGCAGTGACTGTGGCAGAGAACGATATTTCAGTGGTCTTGTGAGGAAAAAAACACTTTGTAAAAGCGGGAGTAGAAATGGCAGGCTATCACAGCAAGAATGTGACATTTTAAAACCAGTCGAGATGACACAAAGCTGCATACACCTTACTGAGATTTGTAGATATCACTAGCTCATCATACTTCATCCTTAAGCATAGTTTTGTTACAAGTGAGCTACATCTATTGTGTTTTTAGAAGAGGTAATTCGCTCATTTTCCAAACATGTATTAAAAAATCCAGTCCAATGTTTAAAAGAAAAGATGAATCTAGGCTTCCTCATTTGTAAGTCACTTTGGAAAACAGTGTCTGCTAAATGGCTAAATATAAATGTTTAGCTTCAAAACAGGTTCTTTTGTAATCCATTGAAGAAAATACATAGAGTTTTGGTAAAATTAAGGTAATGACTCATTTCATATTACTCTTTAAGTGACTGGTTTGGAACACTACTATCTTGTTAGTGAACTCTGAACACCACATAAATCAAGATCATGATTGATTTGTGTAGGAGCCATTTTTTGTGTTGTAGTGATTTATGTTGTCCACTAGGTGTCACTAACTGAAAACTATAACTGAGGTGCCTGTGTAAGCGAGGAAGAGCGTCAGGTATGGGAAAGCACACGGTTTTTGACCGTGCTACAGAGTAACTTGTTTGCTAGCCAGAAAACAGCAGTGTTTAGATATGTGCTGTGTATACATGGAGTGAATGTTATATTGACATAATAAAGAAGAAAGGAGAAGCAAAGATTGAGGCTTTGTTTAATTCACCTGCACAAATAAAGACATTCTGCTTAAAAACAACTTTAGCATGCATGGACTCTGATTGCACGCGTGAAATACGTGCTCACCCCCATTTCTGGCGATAACAGCAATGGAAGGCTGTTATATTAAGTCAAAAACCTCTGCTTCCAGTGATCTGTGAGTATAAATTCACGTCAGTGACAGCTCTTGAACACATTTATACTTGGGACCGATAGCCATGTGGATCTCGTTTGCTGTTCCTGTTTGAGTTGCTGTGGATCTCGCTTGCTGATCCTGTTGGAGTGGCGTTGGACTTCGTTGCTGTTCCTGTTGGAGTTGCTGTGGATCTCGTTTGCTGTTCCTGATAGAGTTGCATTGGACTTCGTTTGCTGTTCCTGTTCTAGTTGCGTTGGACTTCGTTCGTTCCTGTTGGATTCGCATTGGATGGTGATTCAACACAGGATTTAAAGGTACATTGTTGCAACAATAACTGAACTTAATGGCCATTTATTATGTGTGCACACAAAACAAGCGTAAATCCAATGCATTGGTTGCCAAAGGGTTGGACAATGTTTTGTACTGTATGGTTGTTCTGAAATTGTGGTAATATGGAACAGTGTTTAAATGAGGAAGAATCTGCTGGGTCAAAACAACAGCTTTATGATGATAGTGAGCCTGAAAGGCAAAAAAGGCCAGTTAAACTTACAGCAAAGGCCTTATTGGAAAAACTGCAATCATTGCAAGCAATTAGGAAAGCAAAGTTGAACAAAGCAGACAAAATAAAAGAAACTATTAAAAGGTTGATGCAAAATAACAGAGAATATGAGAATGAAGTACAAAGTGTATTTGAAAAATTCAAAGGGTTATGTTTGGAGGCTCAAGAAGCACATGAATCTTTGTTGACTTTGTTGCCTGATAATGAAATCGAGAAACATGATATATGGTACAAGGCAAAAATGATTTCAAAAAATGAGTTTATTGAACATGTCAATTTATGGTTGTCCACATCTGACACATGTCAGGAAATAACTGAAGGTGTTACTGATGCAAATATTAATGATGAGGTCGTCCCAGAGGACAGTGTTTCAAATGTTTCAAAGGGTGCCACTAACTATAGTAAGCACAGTTCCAGTAGTAGTTCTTCTACTGCATCAACTCGTGTACAGGCTGAAGCAGAGAGAGCTGCACTTATGGCCCGTGCCGCTGCATTGAAATCTAAACATGCAATTGAAACAAAGCAAGAGGAATTGAGAAAACAGAAGGAACAACTTGAATTGGATGCTGAAATAGCAGCATCTACTGCAAAACTTGCTGTTTTGAGTACTGTTGGCAGCCAAAGCAAATGCTCACGTACTGGTAGTTCTCATTCAAAAGGAAAGGAAGTTACAAAGAGTGAAACGTCAAGGGATGTGATTGGAAATGGAATTTTTGATTCAACAAGAAGAAAAATATTAAATCCACAAGCTACTGAATATGTACCAACAAGTCAACTATCAGTGGCCACAGTTGGAGCTAAAAACAGCAGTCCATCACAACCAACTGGCACTACTTCTAACTTCCCATCACAATCAACAAAAATGCAGCACAAAGGAGGATTGAACACTTATGGCACCAGCACTTATCAACATCAGGACTCAAGTCAGTTTGTACAACATTCCAGTGGCAGTATGGCAACACAAGCTATAAACCATCTTACATCTCATGATGAACCTCTTTTTGAGATTTTGAAAAAGCAGGAGGAGCTCACTGCATATCTTGTACATCAAGTTCAACCTCACACACTTCCAACTAGAGAGATTCCAGTCTTCAATGGTGATCCACTTCATTATGTATCCTTTTTGAGAGCATTTGAACATGGTGTTGAGGAAAGAACTCGCAATAAAAGGGACTGTTTGTATTTTTTGGAGCAATTTACCACAGGTCAACCTAAAGAACTGGTTCGAAGTTGTCAACATCTTGATCCTGAAATAGGTTATCCATTGGCTAAGAATCTTCTGAAGGAGCAATTTGGTAATGATTTTAAAATTGCTGCTGCATATATGGATAAAGCTTTAGGCTGGCCCTTGTTAAAGGCTGAGGACGCACTAGGGTTATATGCATATTCCTTGTTTTTGCGCTCATGTTGTAACCTTCTTAATGACATCTCTTTTATGCAAGAGCTCAACATGCCAAGTAATATGAGAACTGTTGTAATGAAGTTACCTTTCAAGTTGAGAGAACGTTGGCGAGAAAAGGCCTGTGAGATAATGGATCTGATCCAAGCCAGACCCAATTTCTCACATCTTGTTGATTTCATCGAACGACATGCAAAGATCGTTTCTGATCCTGTGTTTGGATGTATTCAAGACAAACAAAAAGTTGCAAGCAAAGCTGGTAAGGTATTCAAGGGAAACAGTTTTGCTACAAATGTTGTTGCCTCCGTTCCAGTTAAAAACTTGCAGCAAGGAACTCGTTTTGTGAGCAAGATTGATGAAAGCAAGACTTGCTTGTTATGTCAAGGCAATCATGTTTTGGAAAGGTGTCATGTTTTAAAGAAGAAGACACAACGAGAAAAGATTGACTTTTTGAAAGGAAAAGGAATTTGTTTCAGCTGTTTGAAATCTAGACATTTAAGCAAAGAATGTGACAATCGTCTTGTCTGTGAAGTCTGCAAGCAAATGCATCCTACAGTTTTGCACATATATCGCAAATTGGCAGCTGGAATTCCACAGGCAAAGGACACTGAAAAGAGGAGCAGCATAGTCTCTACCCAAACTTGTGGCCATACAGGGGCCGGGAATGAAAAGTGCTTGCTTTCAATTATTCCAGTACAAGTAAAATCAGTTAAAAGTCAGAAAGTAATTCAGACTTATGCCTTTCTGGACCCTGGGAGCTCAGCCTCATTTTGTTCAGAGCAGCTCATGAATGAGCTTAACATTGGAGGAAAAAAAATTAACATCTATCTTCGTACTATGGGGCAAGAACAGCCTGTGTCTTGTAATGTCATAACTGGTTTAGAGGTATGCGGTATCAACAGTATTAAGTTCTTCTCTCTTCCTGAAGTGTACACACAGAAGAAACTGCCTGTCAATTCGGACAATATTGTAACGCAGGAGGACATTTCCAAATGGCCATATCTGGACAGAGTAACAATTCCTCACATTGAAGCCAATATAGGTTTACTGATTGGAGCTAATGCATCTCAAGTAATGGAACCTTGGGAAATAATAAACAGCTATGGCGATGGGCCATATGCCATTAGAACCCTACTGGGGTGGGTTGTTAATGGACTTTCAGAAGCAAGCAGTAACTGCGAGGATGAAACTGGTACACCCTCTGTTACTGTTAATAGGATTTCTATCAGAAGGCTTGAAGAATTGCTCCAAAATCAGTATAATCACGACTTCAATGAAATTGTTGTCGAGAAAGAGGAGATGTCAAGGGAGGATTTGCAATTTATGGAAATGATGAAGAACTCTGTCAAAATGCTGGATGGTCATTATAGCCTGAGGCTACCATTTCGTAGTGATGATGTTGTACTTCCAAACAACTTAAGTGTTGCCAAACAAAGGTGTAATGGTTTGAGAAAAAGGCTTGAAAGGAATCAACTGTTGCATGAGGAGTATACTCATTTTCTGTCTGATGTTCTGGAGAAAGGATATGCTGAAAAGGTGCCAGAGCATCAATTAGATCGTGATGATGGAAAGGTTTGGTATATTCCTCATCATGGAGTATTACATGCAAAGAAAGGAACATTGAGGGTCGTGTTTGATTGTGGGGCAACGTTTAGAGATACTTCACTCAACAAACAATTGTTGCAAGGTCCCAATCTTACAAATTCACTTTTGGGAGTATTGTTACGATTCAGACAGGAAACCATAGCACTAATGGCTGACATTCAAGCTATGTTTCATCAGGTCAAGGTAGCAGAAGATGATGTGGATTTTCTTCGGTTTTTATGGTGGTCTGATGGAAACTTGAAGCAGGAAGTCACTACATATAGAATGATAGTCCATCTGTTTGGAGCCGCGTCTTCTCCAAGTTGTGCATGTTATGCATTAAGACGAACGGCAGAGGACAATCAAGCACTTTTTCCATCAGAAGTGATCGACACTGTCTTTGATTGTTTCTATGTAGATGACTGCTTGAAAAGCATCTTCTCAGAGGAGGCTGCTATTGCCATGGTGCAGGATCTTATTGCTCTTTGTCAAAAGGGTGGATTTTGTTTGACGAAATGGACTAGTAATAGCCGTAAGGTACTACAATCAGTTCCAGAAGAGTACAGAAGTAAGGACATCCAGTACTTGGATTTAGACCGGGACAAGCTGCCTGTAGAACGAACTTTGGGGCTCCAGTGGTGTGCAGAAGCTGACACGTTTCAATTTAAACTGCAGTTGAAACCCCATCAGTGCACAAGAAGAGGAATTTTGTCTACTGTTAGTTCAGTTTATGATCCTATGGGATTTCTTGCTCCTCTTATGTTGCCCGCCAAGTTGCTTCTACAGGAGATGTGTAGACAGAATCTGGGCTGGGATGAAGAAATACCTCCAGCTCTCAGAAAACAGTGGACTTGTTGGATTTCTAATTTGGATGAAGTGTCAGAGTTTCAAGTAGGCCGATGCTTAAAACCTACAGATTTCGGTGAAATCATGCATGCCTGTTTGCATCATTTTTCAGATGCCTCTGAAAAAGGATATGGTATGGTTACTTATCTTAGGATGATTAACAGTGATGATAAAGTGCATGTAACATTTCTACTTGCTAAGTCCAGAGTGGCTCCCCTTAAAACTCTAACCATTCCTCGCTTGGAGTTAACAGCAGCTGTTCTCTCTGTTAAAGTGGACCAGATGTTGAGAAGGGAATTAAGACTTCAATTGGAGAACTCAGTTTTTTGGACTGACAGTCAAACTGTGCTCAAGTACATCAAAAATGAAGACAAACGCTTCCAAACCTTTGTTGCAAATAGGGTCTCTTACATTAGAGATAGGACATTGCTTCAGCAATGGAGATATGTTGCCACCAAGGAAAATCCGGCAGATGATGCTTCACGTGGAATGCATATCAAGGCATTTATGCACAGTAAGAGATGGATTGCAGGTCCTAGCTTTCTTTGGAGAACAGAAGAGCATCAGTTACACCCCAAAGAGCAAATTGTCGATATGCACGAAGATGATGATCCAGAGATCAAGAAAGATCTTAGAGTGAATGTTGTTATCATGCAAGATATCCAGAATGCCAGTAACTGTCTTATCACACATTTTTCAGACTGGAAAAAACTGAAAGTGGCAGTTGCTTGGATGCTCAAGGTAAAAAAGCTACTGAAACTGATATGTCTCAAAAGAAAGGAATTACTGTTACTGGAAAGGAATTGCAGTGCTTCAAAATCAGACATAGATTTACAAATGAAGTCATTCAAGGCAACTTTGGGTGGACAATTTTTGTCGTTGGAAGACCTCTTTGAGGCTGAAATAGCCATTGTTCGCTTCAGTCAGCAGCAAGAGTTTCGAGATGAGATTCAACAACTGAAGCATGGTTCCTGTGGGGTCAAGAAGGAGAGCAGCATATACAGATTGGACCCTGTATTGGATGACGAACTCATCAGAGTAGGAGGAAGACTCAGAAAGGCAGCCATGCCTATCGAAGCCAAACATCCCATCATTTTGTCCAAAAATCACCATGTGTCAAATCTTCTACTTCATCACATTCATGACCAATTGGGTCATTGTGGTAGGAATCATATGTTGTCCAAACTCAGACAATCATATTGGATTATAAACGCTAATGCTGCTGCAAGAAAAGTCATTTCCAAATGTATTGTATGTAGACGTTACAAAGGAAAGATGGGCGAACAAAAGATGTCTGACCTACCTCTTGAACGAATTACACCTGATCTTCCACCTTTTACAAATACTGGTGTGGATTACTTCGGTCCTATCGAAGTTAGAAGAGGACGTAGTACAGTAAAACGATACGGAGTGATTTTTACTTGTATGGCAAGTAGAGCGGTGCACTTGGAAGTAGCCTATTCTTTGGACACAGATGGATGTATAAATGCTCTACGAAGATTTATTTCTCGTAGAGGTCAAGTAGTACACATCAGGTCAGATAATGGGACAAACTTTATTGGTGCCAACAGAGAGTTAAAAGAGGCCATTTCTGCATGGAACGACAAGCAAATTGAAAAGGAGTTACTTCAAGTAGGGGTTCAGTGGAGCTTCAATCCACCGGCTGGTTCCCATTATGGAGGTGCATGGGAGCGCATTATTCGGATGGTGAGAAACATTCTTTGCTCTGTACTTCGCCAACAAACACTGGATGACGAATCCTTTCATACCATTCTGTGTGAAGTAGAATCAATCCTAAATGATCGTCCCATTACCAAGGTATCCAGTGATCCCAATGACCTTGAAGCTCTTACTCCAAATCATCTGCTTCTCATGAAAGGCAAGCCTGCTTTACCACCAGGTCTTTTTGAAAGAACAGATCTCTATGTGAAAAGAAGATGGAAACAAGTGCAGTACCTAGCTGATCTTTTCTGGAAAAGATGGATACGGGAGTATCTTCCTCTACTCCAAAAACGTCAAAAATGGACAAAGGAACGTCGAAGTTTTAGTACAGGGGACATTGTACTTTTACTGGATCCTACTGCGCCTCGTGGCTCATGGCCACTTGGTCGAGTATTAGAAACCTTTTCAGATGATAAGGGCCTGGTACGAACTGTAAAGGTTAAAACCAAGAGTAGTATTTTAGAACGACCAGTAAGAAAGCTTTGTCTGTTGCTGGAGGTAAATGACTAATGTGGACTGTTACAGTCTGTGTCATGTGGTGCTTCAATATTTGTTATGGCTCCTTTACGTAATATTTGTAATTGTTATGTTAATTACCATAATCAATTAAGGGGCCGGTGTGTAGGAGCCATTTTTTGTGTTGTAGTGATTTATGTTGTCCACTAGGTGTCACTAACTGAAAACTATAACTGAGGTGCCTGTGTAAGCGAGGAAGAGCGTCAGGTATGGGAAAGCACACGGTTTTTGACCGTGCTACAGAGTAACTTGTTTGCTAGCCAGAAAACAGCAGTGTTTAGATATGTGCTGTGTATACATGGAGTGAATGTTATATTGACATAATAAAGAAGAAAGGAGAAGCAAAGATTGAGGCTTTGTTTAATTCACCTGCACAAATAAAGACATTCTGCTTAAAAACAACTTTAGCATGCATGGACTCTGATTGCACGCGTGAAATACGTGCTCACCCCCATTTCTGGCGATAACAGCAATGGAAGGCTGTTATAATTTTAATGAAGTTATTGAAATTACATATACATTGTTATTATGATGGCAGTTAAGTGCCATTAAATTGTTGCTTATGGCATAATACCTCAAAAAATGCAGGACATTCTAATCAGTATTGAGAGAACAAATTATTTAAATAGAAATATTTAGTACATTATAATCTTTTTGATTGGATTTTGTCAGTAACTTTTAATTCAATTCAGTTCAAATGTTCACAATAATTATCGTTCTAAAACAGCTTCACAAAAGATCATTACAGTCAAAATTTTCAAAAAGTTGTGTGAAGGGTTAATATTTTGTAAACATAGTTAACCTGCATTTATACAGTATATAGTGTTAGTAAGTAATGAAATACGATGCCTATTATATTATCCCTTTCTCACCTAAATGTATTTTATTTGATGCTAAATTAAACTTTCATTTGAAACCAATAAACAGCCAATCCTACTTGTAAACTTAATATTTCAAAAACACAAAATCTTCTCATCTCGTCACATTTAGCTTTTCAAGTTCCACAAGCCATCAATTTTTTATTTAAAAAAGCATACTTTGAGGAAAATGGACTTGTAGCTTGCCTTAATCTGTAGTTTAACATTTCATTTTTGAATCAGTTGTCAAAAATGAATTATTTGGACACTTCAATCTCACCTTGCTGTTTCAAAGTTAAACTGTTAATATTAATGTTTTTTATCTGTAAATCATAAACCCCGCCCACTTTAATCTGATTGGTCACCTCAATCTTCTGGGTATGGACTTGTCTTGTTGACAATGTGTGTGTTTTTTTTTTTTACAAAGTCATAGTAGCCTAAAAAAAAAATTTAAAATACGTTTTAAATCATACTAGCAATACAGTGATGCAAGATCTTTTAGGGAAGACAACTTGACACATTCTGATCTTAGTCTTTAAGGTACACTAATCAAATGTTGACACTTGATTTTGATAAGTGAAACCACCAAAACAAACACCCCCATTGATACCTCTACTATCATTACCAGACACACCTCTCACTGCTAATTGGCTGAAAGTGTGTTCTGGTACTTGGTCAGAGACTATGATCAAGCTTATTTCTCAAAAATTGACTTAGTGTACCTTTAAAGTGTGTGTTTGAGAGCACACATTTAGCTAAGACATGTAAAGAAAGACATATAAATGAGGTGTGTGTACCGACTGCACACACACTTTTCTATATCTGACATTGCTGTATGTTGTATGAAGTTAACTGTGCTGTGCTGACACATTCAGACTGATCTGAGATCTCTTCCTCTGTCTCTCTCATAATAGGTCTTGCATATGGTTTTATAGAATGGAGCTGCTCTGAGATCAGAATAAGAAAGAGCATTCCCAGCAGCTCTCCATAGAGATGCCATGCTATAACCTCAGCGCAGCTCATCTGCCCTGTAAAATAGCCCTTATCCTGCTCTTTGTTCATTCTCCGCCCTCTCATTCAACTGAACAGAGATGCATGGTGGAAAAGAGACAAAGAGCCAGTGAGAGTGAAGACGATCCACAGCTCAGACTGATCACAAAGCCCCCGAGTCCTAAAAGAGACTATCCAGGAAATCTCTTGTCATGCTCGCACTGCTAGAAGTCCCACATCCTCACCCAGTCCATTCAGCAGCTCAACATCCCATATGACTTTCAGAAATTCAAGAATATAAAAAAATATTATAATGAAATTTTTATATAAATATGCCCTCCCCATATGTTCTAGTTGATATTTGACATTTTTGTATTTGACATTGTATAGAACTTTATTAGATATATTAATTGCCTCTTATTGTTTATTAAATTCAGAAATGTTAATACTACTACTACTACTACTAGAACTCCTTCTCCTACTACTACTACTACTACTACTATTACTACTAGAACTCCTCCTCCTCCTTCTCCTACTACTACTACTACTACTATTACTACTAGAACTACTACTATTACTACTACTACTACAACTACTATTACTACTAGAACTACTACTATTACTACTACTACTACTACTACTACTACTACTAATAATAATAATAATAATAATGATAGTTATTATTATTAGTAGTAGTAGTAGTAGGAGGAGGAGGAGGAGAAGGAGGAGCCGTAGTAGTAGTAGTTGAGGATGCTCTGATCAGGATTTTTGTAAAATATATACCAAGTGCCGACTCTTTGTCGTATGATTGGGTGATAGGGAGTACCGATTCTGAGGCTTCAAGCTTTATAATGCATTAAGCACATTTTCCCTCTTAATATGATACATAAGTGGAGATCTCTTCTTACCTAAGATGATAAATTAAGAATGCTGCATATAATCCCTTAAACATGTCTCTTATTGCCATTTAGGTGTGGACATGTCATGGCCAGAAGCAGATTAACAGAAAATAGTAGATAAAACATAAGCTGGTAAGAAAAATGACAATGCAATTTGGAAACATTGCAAATGATGGAAGAATTCAACCTGTCTCAATGAAGAAAAAGTTTGGAGCGCATCTTTGATGCATAAGAAGTTACAATGCACACATGTAAATCCATTATTTCTGTACCTAAAGTAAATATTCAGCTTATTTTTCATGTATAAGCGAGTGCAGCCATTTGAATCTTTTTGGCTCGAGACATCCGGTCTCATTAACTTCCATTCATTTTTAGACGTTAAAAACAGCTTGTTATGCTGCTTGATGTTGCAAACTGATCTTTTTCTTATTATATTATTCTTCTTGGTCTCTATAGTCATGCAAACACTTGTTTGTAGAGCAAGCAGTTTGACCATTTTCTGACATTATTTATTCCTAGTCATTTCTCCCATAGGTCACTGACTTGGAAGTTCTAAAACAATCAAAAAAACAAGCGCACTTCCGCATTGAAGAATAAGGTCAATACACTACTGGTAATTTCAGTAAGTATATTAAAAAAAAAGTTATATAATTAAATATTCATGTAAAAATGTTTTATTTATGTAATATTTCCAGCCAGGTTTTGGTGAACTTGCAATATCGTCAAAAGCACAAAACATTGACTTTTTTAGGCCTAATGTACATGCAATGGAAAATGAAATGCAAGGTTATTCAAATATTTTTCTCGTCTCCAACTAACAAAAACACTTTAAGATTGGTTCATGCGATCTGCCAGATCAGCGAGTACCAATCGAGTCATTAAATGTGATTATCAGCCGATACTAATCTCTGGCTGATCAATTGGAGCATCCCTAGCAGTAGTAGTACCCATAATAATAATAATAATAATAATAATAATAATAATAATAATAATAATAATAATAATAATAATAATAATAATTATGCTTATTTTTGTTTATTTTTTAATTATAAAAATATCAAAAGTCTATAACCCTCTTTTAACGACATTATTTCCATATACTGTAAGTGCATAGATGAAATATGTAACCCTGGACTACAAAACCTTGTTTTTGTATGTTGCTCAATTGCCAGATGCATTGTAAACTGTAGATCAAAATGGTTTCTTTTATGGCAAAATCATTAGAATATTATGTTGAGATCCTGTTCCAAAGCGATATTTTGTCAATTCCCTACCATAAATATATAAAAGTATATTTTTGATTTAGTAAAATGCATTTAAGCATTTCATTTAGACAACTTTAAATTCTATTTTCTTACCATCATACCAGATTTTCAAACAGCTTCTAGCAATTTCAACCCAGTATTGTTGCATTATAGCAAGGTATACGTCAATAAAAAATTTATTTATTCAGATTTCAAGTGATGTAAACTTCTCAATTTTGGTTAAAAAATGACATTTATGACCAGTGGTCCAGGGTCACATATAGGGTCAAATAAAAAAAATAAATAAATAAATAAAAAAAGAGTACTGCACAAAATCTAAGGTTTAAACCACTTATTTTAGATAGTTATCAACTACAAATGAAACAAATGATTAGTTTCCTAAACTACAGGATTAGTGGAGCAGGTATCGTTCTTGCTTCACCGGTTGTCCTAAAGCTTAGTCTTGTCTGTAGCATGCAGTCAACATGTGTTATTGCGCTCCAAGCTCCGAGAACCAGAGACATAAACCTCTAGGACATCTTAATCTCTGCAGAAATATACCCTGACACACAGTTTTGTGCCTCTACCTGCTTGGTATGAATAAATCATCCGTCCAAACTGGCGTTCTGTCTCTCTCTACTCTTCATTCCCAGCGCTGCCGGAGATATGGCTTTATACTCGGCAGGCCCGGACAAACGCTCATATTGAGCTCAATATTTCCTGAGTCGATAGGGTGAGGAGAAGGACTGCACATCTGTGATAAAAGTGCCACGACATGCCTTAACTGATGTATTACCCCATTTATTTGGGAAGGAGAGGCAGGGGACACTGGATAAGAGTGTTGTCTTTTGTCACAACTGGTGAAAGTCAGAGGACGCAGACAGTTTTTCCTCAGTGTTGTACGTGACATATGTTAGAGTATATGAACATAAAATCAGGCTATGAAATAGAGCAGCAGCTTCCATTTTTTGCACTAATAGTCATACAAATATGGGAGTTTGTGTTAGAATCAGAACTGGAAAAAAAAATTTAAAAAAAACATAAAAATGTGTAAAGGTTTTAATAAATTTATTGGAAATTGCATTGGTTTTAATGTAAACTGTATGTCACAGTAATAGGTGGGAAAAGGAGTGAGGACTCAAATGCAGGAAAATAGATGAGTATTTATTAATAATAAAATAAAATAAAATAAAATAAAATAAACAGTAAAACAAACTACCCCAAGTGGGAAAACATTAAAAAAAAGGCAAAAATACTCTCGGCTGGCAGAATACGAAAGGACTGGAGCATGAACTTAGAGGAAGCATTAATGATGAACTGGCACAGGACAGCTGACATGAGGAGACTATAAGCAGAAAGAATTAACAAACAAACAAGTGAACTGAATCAATTAATATTGAGTTAACAAGGAGGCAGGAACTAGACAATAGACGGGAGAGCACATGACGCAAAGAGACAAGACAAGTCTGATTTCCAACCCTCCGACAGCCCTGCGCTGCAGTAGGGAGTGTTGTAAATGTGTAATTCACACTACTTGTGTGTACCCCTTAAACAATACAATAGTAGCGACTGTGGGAAAAGAACAGTTTCAAAAACATCTTGTAAACCGGATGAGAAGTGCCGCTGGTGAGTGTACACTCATAGAAAACAATATTTAGAACTTTAAAAGACATGTCATCTTTTGAACAAAATGTAGCTAAATGTTTTTTTTTTATGATGAAAGTTGAACAATCATTGATTTCCACCTGTTTTTATCCTTAAATGTGAATTAGAGTTATTTCTACATAAATACACACACATTTCTTGGGTAAACCCATAACTGACAAAGAAACTATACAGTAGAAGATAGAAACCCCACTGCCTTCTAGCATTTCTGAAGTGTGATTGTTAGAACAACACAAACAGAATTCAAAGGTATAAATGCTCAGAGCAGCTATGTGCTACACACTTTTAAAATTTCTGTAAATTAGTGGTTTTCTGTATTTTGTAATTGATGTTTTTATTTGTTTTTATTTTCCCAGTTTATTTATGCTTTTAAATTGCATTATGGGACCTCAATCTTTCTTCCAACAACTTTTAACCTTGAAAAGTTCATTAAATGGATTTTATTAACCTTTTTAATAGTTTAAAATGATATATTGTCTGGGTTGGTGTTGTATATTATGGTACAACAACCTTGCAATAAACTGCCAGTACATTTTCTGTTATTTTACAGATGTATTTATCTCTATATTAATCCTTATACATGATATTATTTCAAACTACTAAAATGTCAATTAAAGTCATTGGGCTCTTTTTTTAACAATCTGGGCGCTAAGTCTAAAGTGCATGGCACATGGCACAAAAGCATTAAGGTTGTGTCCGAACCCACTTTTGCTATTTTATGGATGAGAAAATAAAGTTTTTGCTGTGGCCCATGGTCTAACAGGGTTGTGCTTATTATTTTAATGAATTATGGGTGTGTTTTGAAAATAAACAGACCATCTGCAGTGTGAGGATAAAGAACAAGCCTTTTCCATTTAGCCTCTTTACTTTCTCTTTCTCTTTGCTATTACTCTTTATTCCTTCACTTTTGTGGATAAGGAAACGGTGTTGTACCCACTCCACTGAAAACATTCATTAGCCTACATATTTAATTTAGTTTTTTAAGGGCAACAAAATGGTTTCAAAACTATTTCTAAATTCAGGTTTAATTTTCAGCAAACGAATAAATGAACAATAATAACCAATCGTGGTCAAAAACCTGAGTTCTATCCAAACACACATCCTTTTCTTATGCCCCAAATGGTCCAAAACTCGGCAGGAGGACTAATCAAAACTTTTTTATTTTTATTAAAACAAATATAAATATGCATATAATAAATAATACTGCTACTAATAATAATAACATTACACAAAAGCAAGTTTTCATGAATAAACTGAATAAAAGCCCCCCGAGATGAAGAAGGTATGGAGGCAGTGGTTTTTATATTTATGTAGAAAGTAATATTTTTGAAACATTTTAATCCTTTAATTATTTCTCATTTATAAAAATATTTGTGTATTGCTCCACATCCTGCGTGTATTAAGTAATGTGCAGGCATTTAAGGCACACAACTAACGCGCTCTGCGCTGGAATTTAGACCTGCTTTCAGCTGGTCAATTGCACAGTCTACTTTATTTCCTCAAAATAGCAAAGCGCCAACAATCCGCTTCCTTACATTCTACACACCTCCATTCTAGACCAGCACAGCCATGAGTCCACAAAGCGGCGCAAATGGATTTGCTATTTAAACAACATGCATGGCACAAAACAGGAAAATTAGGGTTGGATTGGTCTGAAAATAGCAACACATCACTTCAAACACGTCTTGCACCTTATTGCACCGGTTGTATGATAGGGCCCATTACGTTAAACTGTAGAGTTTAATTTTCAATATCAAAATTCAAAGTCCAATAATGCAATTTACAACTCTAAATAAACAGAAAACACTTGTGAATCACAAAATATGGACACTTTTAATTAGCAATTTTTTTACAGTGTATATTTGCACTGTGCGGCACAGTAATCGCCTAGTGCAGAATTATAAATTAGGCTTTGCTCTGCAGCTACAGTACTTATCAAATAGCAGTCATTAGAGGATTAGTAGACTGTGCTTAACACCCTAATAGAGGAAGTAAACAGTTTTTCCTCAAGAGTTGTACGTGTCGGTAGGTTGAGGATTACATGGTGTTTGTGAGCCTTTGTACAATGTCATCAGAGCTGTTTGGGGAAAGGGAGACGGAGAAGGACAGAGGGTGTCTTGAAAGAAAAGAAGGGGAGATGAAGAGAGGAGTGAAATATCAGACATGAGGGGAGAGTTGGACATCAATCACTAGAGCTTGTCAGAGAAGAGCTCTGAATCAGATTCATTATGTCTTCAAGCGGTTCTTCACTATCTTGTCTCTTATAAAATTGTGCTGCGTAAAACCAAAGAACATTTTTATGAGGTACAGCATATGGAAAAAGAATAAGGGTGCAGGAGCAGACTGAGTAAAGAAGACATTATAAACCTTATCAGCCTTGCTCATGAATATTAATTAGGTGACATAGTGCTCACTTAGTAGTCATTATCTGGTTACTAAAAGGAATACAGTAAGTGCATAGTTTTACTTCTAGAATGTAATAGTTATTTTAAAAAAGCAGGAAAGTTGGACAAGCATGGAAATTTCACACACTGTGTAGTTTGCTATGGTCCTTCCTTTTCCATGTACTATATAAAGTTACAGTTGATTCATCTGTTACTTTGACTTTCCAGCATTGTTTAACTTGACCTCTGGCAATCCATCAAAGCCTCATCCCTGACCACTGGCCACTGTAAACACATTGTAGGTAACGCTTGGTGACTCCCTTTAGTCATTAAAAGTTAAGTTGAGGTTCTTTACTGATGAAACCATTATTTTTTTGCAAGAACCGTGCAATGTTTCGGAGACTGAAAGCACATGCTTTTAAGCACACTCTCAGAAATAAAGGTACAAAACCTGTTACTGGGGCCGTACCTTTTCAAATGTTACATTTTCACCATACATGCCCACATTTGCCACTTTAGGTAAATAATATTACCTAAAATGCACAAATCTGTACCTCATAGTACCATAAAGGAACAAAATTGTACATTTTAAAGTATGTGCACCTATAAGATACAAAAGTTTTGAAAAGGTACTGCCCCAGTGACAGTTTTTGTACCTTTATTTCTGAGAGAGAAGCAAAAATATTACTATAAAAGATATATATGTACACACACACACTACCTGACAAAAGTCTTGTTGTCGATCCCAGTGGCAAGAGCATCAAATAATATTTTGACTTCTGGTTGATCATTTGGAAAAGTGTCAGGAGGTAGATTTTTCCGATAGATCATTTGTTAAAATGCATCCTAAATCATCACAAATATTGCAGAAGTACTAGACCCGCATGGACCCAATATTCTCTTAGAAATCAGTCAAGTTTGGTGAAGGAAAAATCATGGTTTGGGTTTGCATTCAGTATAGGGGCTTGCAAGAGATCTGCAGAGTGGATGACAGCATCAACAGTCTGAGGTGTTACAACCTTTTTAGTGTCCATTACATTACAAACCCCAGGAGAGGGCAAATTCTTCAGCAGGATAACGCTCCTTCTCATACTTCAGCCTCCGCATCAAAATTCCTGAAAGCGAAGAAGGTCAAGGTGCTCCAGTATTGGCCAGCTCGGTCACCAGACATTAACATTATTGAGCATGTCTGGGGTAAGATGAAGGCAGAAGCATTGAAGATGAATCAAAAGATTCTTGATAAACTCTGGGAGTCCTGCAAGAACACTGTCTTTGCCATTCCAGATGACTTTATTAGAAAGTTATTTGAGTCTTTGCAAAGATAAATGGAGTCATGCACAATATCAATTATTGATATTATATTATATATTATATATTATTATATTAATAATTTCCACTGCAGCATGACTTCATATTCTATACTGAACAATATGTCTGTTAAGTGAAAAGACTTTTGTCTAAGCAAAGTCAGGCCTTACTGTCCTAATTAAATAATTAAAAATCAAGGCATGATCATATTTTATTTTGGTAAAATAAGCATAATCTAGAGGCCACTTCTAATACCAAATGATCAACTAGAAAGTTACTATTTGCTGTTCCTTAAACTTGGATAGGTGTGAAGACTATTTTCAGGTAGTGTACATTATATTATAGTATTATTATATTGCTTTAATAACATTTATATACTTTAATACCATTATTATTAAATAATAATAATAATTAATAATCTAGTATTTAATAAGCCACTGAATTATTATTTAGAGTGAGTAAACATTACAGCAGACAGCAAAACTATATACTAAACATTTTGAGCTTGTGTTACGTGCAGTAATGTAAGAGAATATTTGTTTGCTATTTTATTTTATAGTTTTTTATTTTGTCACATTAAGACTGAACTTACGATTATCAATGACAAAGTTTAAATCACATCTGGCCTGCATGCTTTGACAACACTTTTATGTGATGTATAGAAATATAATCAGCATGTAAAGAGTTGCTGGAATACTGTGGCTGACAGAACACATTTGACCACGTGAACATGTACAACAACACTCTAATTGTACGTGTTCCCGACTGCTTTGGAAGTGGTTGAAAATTCAAAACACTTCACACTCTGTTTACACCTGTATTTAGCATCTTCTGCTTCTTATAGTATCGAAAATGCATTTAAATAGAGGGCCTACATACAGTACATCTGCAACTAGCAGTCATTAGATTAGAGTGTCTACTTGCAGGCATTTTGCTGACTATAACTAATTTTCCATGTCTACCTATCCTATACAAACTCATACATAACAGTCTACTTATACTAAATTAACACTGTAATGAAAGTTAGTTCACACGTACTGTAGTTGCAAAGTTACTTACAATCAAAGAATGTCTAGAAAAGACCATCAAAATAAAGTGTAAACTACACGTATAGACATTTCAGCTCACTCAGCTCACCTAACAGGTCAATACTTTCTTGCATTAAATATAGCCGACATACCAATCCATCTCTGTGGTCCTCCATCTGTTGATAGGCTCCCTTAAATAAGAACTCCACACAGTCGTTATGTGCAGTGTCATCAGATTTTTAAAGCAACGGTTATAAGCAGATGATGGGAACTAAAGCTTTTAGATTTTGAAGCTGCCTGTTCTGCAGATTCCTACAGAATTGGAGTGGCTATATTTCAGAACCCCATACATTCACTGCAGCTTGCAAGTAGTTGTTTGGTAACACTTTAGTCCTAATCCTAACCTAATCCTAATCTTACCCAAAACCTGATCCCAAATTTTACCTTACTAACTATTAATAAACAGCTAATTACTAGTTTATTAAACTAGTAATGTTACCCACTTAGCAAAATATCCAACCCAGGCTCATTCTAAAAACGTAGTCCTGTGGACGTTTCTAAAAAACCGCGAAAAACATCCCGGGAGGTATTATTTTTGCAGTTTTTGTTTTCACAAATCTGGGAGAGGCCGCTGTGTGCACTTTTTTGCTTCTCAAATGTCTCTCGTGAGTGCCGATCATGCCCGCGCTGTAAACCCACCAGAGGCTGCTGTCGACCGACTGAATGATTGACTAGGTGACTGGCCAATCGACTGGGCCAGATATGTTGATGTGTCATGACTGCAATGAAATTGATAAACTCATGAAGCATTAGGTGCATTATGGGTGTGCTTTTTCTCGAAGCAACCTGATTGGTAGATTTTTTTTTTCCTTTATTCAAAAAATAATACAAATTTATTTTAACTCTGGGTCAAGATAGGCCAAACTTACATGGTTTACATAACCATTATTAGCATTTGGTACAAATACTACATTTGATATCTGCCCCAAATATTGTGTGCTGCCTTAAAGACAATGCCACCTCTGCCAAACCTGGGCCGTGTTTGGCTTACATGCTGTATGCCAGCGCCGGATGAATGCCTGCTGTGCCAGCTTAATGCCAAATCTAGGTCAAAATTCTTTGCTACCTCGGCAGTTAATGGTTTGTTAATACCATGAATTGTGACCTGAACTAAAGTGTTAGCATTTGGTTGGCCTGATTCATTTATTAGCAGTTCTGACAATGACAAAAATGTTTGAACAAATGTTAAAAAAGTAAAAAAGTTTTTTCAAGGATACATCATTCATTCATTCATTCATATTTTTTTTCGACTTAGTCCCTATTCATCAGGGATCAAAGAGCGAAATGAACCAGGAACTTATCCAGCATATGTTTTTACACAGCGGATGTCATTCTAGCTCCAACCCAGTATTGGGAATCACCCATACACCGTCACATTCACGCACATACACTACGGCCAATTTACTTTATTCAATTTACCTATACCTAGGGCCGGCGCGTCTATAGAGGCGACCTAGGCGGCCGCCTAAGGCGGCAGTATAGAGAGGGCGGCGTCCTCGACACCTCCCTTACCACCCGCTTCCTCAGTTATGTCCACGACACCTCCCTCACCTCCCGCATCCTCAGTTATATTCACGCATAGGCGACAGAATAGAGAGGGCGGCGTCAGCGATAGCTCTATCAGCACCCGCGTGTCCACAGTTATATCCGCGCATAGGGCGACAGAATTGAGGTCCGCAACACCCGCGCATCCTCAGTTATATCCGCGCATAGGGCAGCATAATAGAGGTCTGCGACACTTCACTTCATTTTCATATCCGGTCACTTTCATCCGGTCATATCACTGGATTGTCCTCTGCCTAGAGCAGCAGTTCAGCTTGCTCCGGCCCTGCCTATACCTGCATGTCTTTAGAATGTGGGGTAAACCGAAGCACCTGAAGGAAACCCACATGAACACAGGGAGAGGATGCAAACTCCACACAGAAATGCCAACTGATCCAGTCAGGACGCAAACCAGCAACCTTCTTGCTGTGAGGCGACAGTGCTAATCACTGAGCCAGTGTACCGCCCCATGATACATCATGGCAGGCTGTTTATAATATTAAAGCATAGTTCACCCAAATATGATGAATTACTGTTAATTTACTCCCTCTCATGCCACCTGAGGGTGATAGATTTTTTCATAAGTAGAACATTAAAGAAGATTTCTAGCTGAATCCTTAGTGATTCATAAAATGCAAGTCAACAGCTATCGGTAAAAACATACAGGCAAAAGACAAATTAATACCCGTGGCTCATGCTGATGTTTTTTATTCAGTCGAAGGATTAGTCTGTTCAAGAAACGGAATATTATTTACAGCATATTACCTTTAATCCACAGCCTCTGCAAAACAGTTAAGTACAAGCAAGTTTAATTTTAATGAGCAACACAAGATATAAATCCCCAGTCTCTTTAGTAAACATACTTCACAAGTTCTCACATCATTGAGAGCATTTTCTGTGCAGACTGATCATTCTGCTTTTTAAAAACAGCATGTTAAAATAGGGAATCTGCTCCATCTCATTGCGATGCAGTTCTTTCAGTTCAGCTATAGGTCATGGCCTAACTGACTTATCCATCTTCTTTTGATTACACGTCTTTATGTGATACGAATTCACAGGTCAAAGTTCACCAGACTTTCAGACGGGAAAATGCGGAACAACTTAACCCAAGCTTGCATTTCCGGTGTCTAGCATTAGCATGTGTATGAATGGAAGTTGGCAGTGCGGTAGCGCATTGGGTATCGCTATCTCCTCGCAGCAAGAAGATCGCTGGTTCGAGCCTTGGCTTGGTCAGTTGGCATATCTGTGTGGAGTTTGCATGTTCTACCTGTGTTGGCATGGGTTTTCTCCAGGTGCTCCAGTTTCAAATACATGCACTGTTGATGAATTGGGTAAGCTCAACTCAAAATAAGTTCAGCCAATCTTAATATCTAAATATTCAATCAACAGCCAGAGAATAGTTCCATAACTCTGCTAACATGTGTTTTCATTTCCAATTATAAGTTATGCTTTGATTTATGTCATAATATGGAGGGAAAACGTAGATCTACTGTTTCCTCACAACTTGCAGTCCGTTCTACAGAATTATGCAGATTTCTCTGTAAAATCAGAGCAGAAAGTTGTCTTTTAAGTATTAACGAGGTTTTCAATAATATCCTGTCTTCATTGTTGGAATTCTTCCGAGACGATCATAGTTGATTGTCTGTGAGAATGTATGCATGCAAATTAGCATGAAACCTGGATCACACAGACCTCGCATGCATGCAAACAAGCCTGCAAACTTAGCCTATATTTGCATAAATGTTAATGATGTATGAGTGTTTGAGCTGCCTGTGTCTCAGGAGCTGTGGGAAGCAAGCGTCCGTCCATCTCTTATTCACTCTATACAATCCTGTTTGAGCACAGACATCTCTGTCAACCCCCATCTCACCGCTTTCACAGCACTCACAATGTCGTGAGCTGCTCTGAAGGATACCATTTATTTGTTTTACTATAATTTGTTCAGCGCTGTTGGTGATAAAGGAATGTGTAGGCATTTCCATCGCCCGGCTGAATAAAAAAAACAAAACACCATGCCTTTTATAAAAACATACAGAACCGAGGAAGAATGAAAGATGCAGATTCTGCTCTCTAAATTACCCAGAACGATAGTCAATGTTATTTAGAGCTGAGCCTCCTTTTTTCCATCGTATCATCAAAATGGGTAAAAAGACCTTCAGTAAATGAGGTAAAAACAATATATTGAGCAGTGTAATGTGATCATGTGGTGTTTATCATGCAGTTTCTCGGAGAATGTGCTAATCTTTCATTTTAATGGATCTTCACATACTTTGCTACCAGAGAGATGCTTGTCTAATATGAGCTAACAAAAGCAAAAGCCTGACAAAATTTTGTTGGCTCCTGAAGTCTGAACCCCTAAGAGGTTGTCGGGTCACCAGGGTCATCTAGGAAAAAAGAGCCTAATCTGCTGTCTTTGTCCTCTGAAATTTACAGGCTTTTTATGTTTACGTGCACCATGATGGCGACCTGTGTGTGGTCCGAAACTTTCCTCACTCAGACTACATCACCAAATCACATGTGTCTGCAACAATTCTTTCATCCCTTCTCTTGTTTTGCTCTCTATATTATGTAAAAAGCTCCCCACGAGAGCCGTAATGGCTGTTTTTCATTTCCCAAAGCCTAATGACCATAATTCACCACATAACTGGATTAATGCATGAATGTGGAAGGGCAGAAAATAGCCTTTCACCTCTTCCTGTGCTGCTCTTTATTCACGCCAATCCCTATCTTTACTTTATAAATTATGAATCAAGCCCAATTATTGCCGTGGGCCCATTTCACTGATGGCCTGTTTCTCCTTCCACTTAATCTATGCTTTTTACGCTCACATAGGCTATTAGTGTTTAATTTCCCAACCCTGGTGGCAAAAGCAAGGCTTGCAACACTTGAAGAGTAACTTCTACAAGGCGTCCGAACGACCTTCCCTCAGTTAAGCCGTCCTGCACAGACTCCCTCCTGCATAATAGATAACTGGAAGACTTGGGAGGAGACTGAGGGCATGGGACACACGCCAGTATTACCTGGGAATTCATTTTTAATGAGGTAAACAGGTCTGTCCGGGTCATGAGGTTGACTGTGAGTTGTGAGTCCTGTCTCATCATTGCTACCTTCTCCTCTGACACTTTACCCAGCCGCAGGCAGGGCTTCTCCGCTCATAATTAGATCTCACTTGCACTGATAGAAAGTGCCCTGCTAGCCGTCAAGCCCTCCTCGCTCTTTCTTCGAATGGACTGCCACCAATTATGTGGGTAAATGAACTGAACGCGAGCTGTGCTCTCAGCAACCTTTTCTTTAATTTGTACAGCCAGTACCTCTGGGTAGATTCAGTTATATGCAGCAAATGTGGAGTAATGTGGAAAAATATGTACTGAAACACTGCGAGAGGAAATTTATGTTTAGAATTATATGAAAGTGTACGTCTTGTCACTCTGAGTTTAAGAACTGTCTAAAAAAGTACTTTTTAAAGTGATTAGAGACAGCTACACACTTTCTGTTTCTTGGCAGAAAGTTCTGCTTTAATTAAAAACTGCTCATTTATTCCAGTGACATGTTCTTTTTTGATCTGTTGGTAAGTAGCTTTGCTACATTGTTTGTTTTTTATTGGTTCTGTGCTCGGGTTTACTTTAAGGGAAGCTGAGATAATAACTAAACACACACTAACAATGAAAAATATTTCTCTATATGTATTTGAGGCCTAAATAATTGGAGGGAATCATATTTTCTAAACAGTATGTTTGAATAAACAGATGAATCACAAGGCAAAAACAATGATTTACTCAAGTCACATCCTGTAAGGCTTTGAATATAGAAAAGCATATTTTTAGATCAGTTATATAAATGATCTAAAAAAAAATCAGTTAAGAGTAAATGTATCTGAAGTGTGATGCCGTCTGTTCATTAATTCATAAGCACTTTGATTTGTGCCAGAAAAATATGGCTCTGATCAGTCCGTAAATTATACAATCTGAAATTAATATAATTACATGTTTTAAATAATATTTAATATTTAAAAGTATATTTCATTGAGTTGCATGTGATTTATATATATATATATATATATATATATATATATATATATATATATATATATATATATATATATATATATATATATATATATATATATATATATATATATATATATATGCATGCATACATACATACATACATACATACATACATACATACATACATACATACAATATGTTGCGTCACCACAAGAAGGTCCCTGGTTCGAGTCCCAACTGGCAACTGGACCAGTTGGCATTTCTGTGTGTAGTTTGAATGTTCTAACTGGGTTTGCATGCTCCGGTTTCCCTCAATCAAGTGTATGTGTGTGTCCATAATGTATGCTTGTGTGTGAATGAAAGTGTATTGGTGTTTCCCAGCACATTGCTGAGTTGTCTAGAACATATGCCATATGCGTAAAACATCCACTGCGTAAAGCATATGCCAGCTGGCCGTTCATTCCTCTGTGGTGACCCCTAATGAATCAGGGACTAAGCCGAAGGATTTTATATATATATATATATATATATATATATATATATATATATATATATATATATATATATATATATATATTTATATATATATTCAGGCAACAGTTCAGGCAGGCTAATGGTGTAATGGTGTGGGAGATATTTTCTTGGTACATTTTGGGCCCATTAGTACCAGTTGAGCATTGTGTCAACGCCACAGCCTACCTGAGTATTGTTGCTGGCCATGTCCATCCCTATATGACCACAGTGTAACCATTTTATGATGGCTACTTTCAGCAGGATAACACACCATATCATACAGCGTGAATCATCTCAGACTGGTTTCTTGAACATGACAATGAGTTCACTACACTCAAATGGCCTTCACAGTCACCAGAACTCAGTCCAATAGAGCACCTTTGGAATATGGTGTAACGGGAGATTCACATCATGGATGTGCAGCCGACATGTCAATATGGACCAAAATCTCTGAGGAATTTTCCAGTATATTGTTGAACCTATGCCATAAAGGTTTAAGACTTTAAAGTCTTAAAAAGTGGGTCCAACCCAGTACTAGTAAGGTGTACATAATAAAGTAGCTGGTGAGGATATATACTGTTTATATTCACTTTTCATTGGAAAAGTGAAGTGAAATGTACCACAGAAAAGGTACATTTCACTACACTTTTCCAATAAAACCTCCACAAAAGGCATTATATAATCTACTATTTTTTCACCATTAATAACCTAAACTAAATTAATTGTACTAAACACATTTGTTGAAGCAAGCGTACCATTTTACTTTGCTATTACTCAGCTTTGAGCTTTGTCAAATCATGTTTCGTATTTGGCATCACAGGTGCAGTGTTGCACCAGCTGAGCTACCAAACACTATTTTCTTCTCTAACTCAGAGGATTTTCAGACTTCTTTATAACACTTCTACAAGTCTCACAAATAAAGCTGGGTTTCAGCAGCTTGTGTGTGGTTACGGCTGATGGAGAAAGATGCGCGCACTGTTGTCATCTGGGATATCAGCTGGTAGATGTATTTTCCTCTGGATGTCAACAGCACAGGGACGCCTGACGAACCCAGAGTGCTCCCGCTCCCACTGCTATTCCCCGAGAAGTGCTGTGATTCGGTGAAGGGAAGAGTGTGAGAGAAAGGTGAGAGTACGAACAGATGGAGAGGGTGATATGTGTTCTCAGGAAGATACAGACCCTGAGAAAGAGATGCATAGACTCTCGCACACACACACTCGCAATCACTCAGTGATGTACATGCACTTCAGTGGTATTATTTTCTGCGCATATCAGCAGACATAAATAGATAGACATACTGGCTGGGTGTTTGGCATTATGGTGGGCGTTATATTAATGCACTTCCATATATCTTTTCTAAAGGTTTGGCAGTTCACGTCTCATTCTGGCTGCATTTCCCTTCACCACCCACCACATGTATACAAAAACACAAACACGCACCATTACCGAGAGCATCTCTCGGAGGAGTTCACCTTGGGAAATATCCTGCAGGTATCATGTCATTGTACTTTTCCATTCAAGCCAAACCAGAAATTGATATCATATTTGCTGTTAAACTGGCTGGGCCTGATTGGAAATGTAGCGATTCTTGCTCTGAAATGAGACCTAGATTAAAATCCCATGTCGACTGGGCATATCATCACAGATTCATGACTTATTGAGCACAAGCTGATGGGGGTTGATTTTCCTCTCACTAGAAAAAAAAACACGTCCTTGATTCCTCTCTGGGGGTTCAAACACCCTGTCTCCACGGGTGCCTTCGTGTTGCCCCCCAAGAGGACTAAAGGTCAGTTTTTGACACGATGGCTCATCTTTAATGAAATATGTTTTGAAGAGCATCAGCAATCATTTGAATTTAAGGGAGAAAAATCCAATCCGCCTGCTCGTGTTCCGTGTTTATTTGTGGAAAAGCTCCTACTTGCGCAAAATGCCGGATACCGTAGAGTCTGGTAATTGCAGCTGGCTTGGTTGGATGTTCATCTACCTGCAGTGCACATGGGGGAGGTGTTTGTGGGTTGTGCAGATGGAAAGGTGAATAACCTGACACTCTGAAAGGGAAGAGTATTTACAGAAGCACCGGGGAGCACCGAAAAGCCGGAGGTTGCGGCGATGAGATGGTTCCACTTAGGAGAGATGTTGAAGGTTTGGAAAAAAGGGAGAACCAACCTTGACTAAAACGACTCTTTTAGGCGTCTTTTTTCTTTCCACAGCAAGGTTGGATTTGAGGGATTAAAGGTTGATTATGCTGATCACCGTACATAATCCCATCATCCGCCGTGTCATGCTCGTCATCAAACACACAAGGTCCTTCCTCCTTTATCCTCGCTGTTAATTCTAATCTGAATTTTATGTTAATGCAGCTTGGGATATATCCCTTTCAACCAATCATT
This sequence comes from Danio rerio, assembly GCF_052040795.2. Lineage (NCBI taxonomy): Eukaryota > Metazoa > Chordata > Actinopteri > Cypriniformes > Danionidae > Danio > Danio rerio. The sequence continues at coordinate 29,670,262 of NC_141025.1, read as the reverse complement.
GGCTGCTCCAGTTTTATAGTAAATGGTCTCTCTCTTTCTCTCTGTCTCTTTCTCCTCCTCTCCTCCCAATGTGTGTGCGTGTATGAGTTTGCGACTCAGCCTTGAGGCATCCCGTTTCAGCTCCTCAGCTTCCAGTCAGAGGGAGAAAAGGGGAGGGGGGTGTATATAAGAGTGGTAGGTGGGAGTGGGGTCTGACCGCAAAGTGTCTACTGTTTAAAAGAAAGGGACTTCTCCCTCCCTCTCTCTTTCTCTCTCTCCCTCTCTCTCTCTCTTTCACTCATTCCCTCTCTCAGCATCAGCAGACAGACACAGGCTGGATGGAGCACTCTCACTGAGAGCAGAGAGAGACAGGAGGGAATGACAGGACTGTCATCTGTCTGAAGAAAATTAAGAAGCACTTCAAGAGTTCCTGATGTTTTCAGCCCTTCGTTTGCCGTCACATTGCAGGTCCTAGACAGAGGCACGTCTCTGAGCCTGTAGAGGAGGACTGCTCACACTAAGGTAAGCTCGGATGCTCTTAGTCCATCTACCTGTTAGTGTGACAGACTTGTGTGCTAATTGAGAATGAGTGTCTGATGTGTTAGTAATTTAGCTCGTTCTAGTTTTACTGGTAACTATGAACGATGATTTGTAAAAAAGCAGACTATCTTTAGGTGTAGAGCAGCAGACACTGAGGCAGTAGCCCAAAAGTAAGGGATCTTTGTACCTAATTAGCACTAGAAACAGCTCATATTACCGCTCTAGGATACTAATGTGCACCTTTGAAAGGTGAACAAAGTTGCTTCTTTAAAAATACAATGCAATGGCAAGCTGTTGTACACCTAATGGTACAATGTTGCACCTTTTTTCTGCAGAATACCTTTTAACCAAGGACTTGAAGTCTAGTGCTAGTGGTGCATCAGTTTGCTTGAGGCTGCTCATTATGGTTTATAGGGGAAGTGGTCCACATTTGTTTTGAGCTCCGCAATTATTCCAGTTCAGCTTGAGGGAGGGAAATACAGTAGCGTGCGCTCTGATAGTTTTGCCGTAACTCTACACGTGGTGGGCTTGTCTGCAGCTGTGGGTCAGCCGGTGTCCGTTACCTGGCAGACGGTGTCATCCCGCCCAGGATCTCTGTCCTCTGTCCAGCCAGCTGGTTTGTGTTAGGGCTTCTCTCTTTAGTCTGCTGCTCCTCGTGTAGATCCGCTGTCAGCTGCCAGCTCTTTTCTCTCGCCCTCGTTCTCGGCGAAGGGGGGTGTGTGCAGTTCTCAGATCAGTATGCTGTCCTAACTGATGGGTTGTATCCGTTTAGGAGAATGGAGAAACTGAGGTGATGAGAAGATTTGTGTGTGTGTGTGTGTGTGTGGTAGGGGGAGGGGTTTAGGCTGGGAATCGCAGGAGATGAGAGACGCCTCATGAGTGCGCATACGGGAGGGGGGGTCAGTGACAGAGACCCCCTGGATCCAAGGGTCCTAAATAGGAGGGAGGTTCTTTTGGGAATGAGGAAAACTTTCTTGATAGCATTCAATGGCAAAGCGTGTGACTGCATAGATGATCTTTGACTGAGTTTTCTTATCCTTAAGTTGAAACAGTGATTGTCTGACTTTTCATAACAGCTCTATTTCATTATAATCCTGGTATATTTGTCTGTTTTGTTGTGTGGCAATGTCAGTACATCATGGTCTGTTAATGCCTTCTCAACTCTTTGTCATCAATATCCTGAGGACATCAGAAGTGCCAACCACACATGGTTGTTGCCTAGACAGTGTGTTTAAATGTTTTATGATGCTATGTGCAGTGTGTTCATTGACGATGCCAGTCAGAACAAAGCTGAGTGGGAAACTGGCCTTTGTTTGAACAGCTGTCAGCTCTGCTCCTGGCCTGGCAATGCACTTGTAGCAGATATTGGACCCACTGTGTTCTGTCATTCTATCTATCTATCTATCTATCTATCTATCTATCTATCTATCTATCTATCTATCTATCTATCTATCTATCTATCTATCTATCTATCTATCTATCTATCTATCTGTCTGTCTGTCTGTCTGTCTGTCTGTCTGTCTGTCTGTCTGTCTGTCTGTCTGTCTGTCTGTCTGTCTGTCTGTCTGTCTGTCTGTCTGTCTGTCTGTCTGTCTGTCTGGTTATCTGTCTGTCTGTCTATCTATCTATCTATCTATCTATCTATCTATCTATCTATCTATCTATCTATCTATCTATCTATCTATCTATCTATCTATATCCATCCATCCATCCATCCATCCATCCATCCATCCATCCATCCATCCATCCATCCATCCATCCATCCATCCATCCATCCATCCATCCATCTATCTATCTATCTATCGGTCTGTCTGTCTGTCTGTCTGTCTGTCTGTCTGTCTGTCTGTCTGTCTGTCTGTCTGTCTGTCTGTCTGTCTGTCTGTCTATGGATTGGTGGGTCTCTCTCTCTCTCTCTCTCTCTCTCTCTCTCTCTCTGTCTCTCATTCCATCCATCCGTCCATACCTGAGACTTAATCAGATGATAATGAAATGATTCAAAATGACTAGGAGAGGAAAAAAAATAAGACAATTAAAATTCTTTTTTGGCAGACACATAAAGCATTGAATAAACAAAAAGCAAGTACTTAAAGTAAAACTTTCAAAAAAAACTTTTATTCTTTGAATTGCTCCATCCATCTGTCTGTCCATCTGTCCATCCATCCATTTCTCCACCTATTCGTCAGCCTATTCATCTCTGCCTGTCTCTTTGTACAATGTTCCATGAAGAAGGGTTCTTCACTCAAAATTGGCCACAGAGGCATTCAGAATGATTTGTCGGCATCAGTGAACAAAGATTTCCTCAGTAGACTTCAATGTGTTAAAGTGTCGCAGCCCCAGATGGTTTTAATGGCTGTCTGATGCTAATGTTACATGGCTAGGAAAGCAATGGGCTCAGAGCACAGACAGTGTCTTTATGGGTGTCAGCCAAGAGAGCACACGTGTCTTGGTCAGAAGATGTCTGTGACCCTGGTTGCTAAAATGCATTCGCCACCATATACTTGGCTAGGCGTGGGATGATAGCCGTTTTTCTTTTAGGTATACCGCGGTTTGGAAAAGTCAAGCCAAAATGTTATGCTATACTGTTCCTATGGTATATGTGAAATTTTTTATTTACATATTTTTTAGGACAACTGTATCTCCAGCAGAAAAGATATCCAAAGATACCGTTTAAAATTGTAAAGAAATCTGTGTGTTTGAAACTAATGAAGACAGCATAAGTTAATGATTCATTTTTACTGCTCCAAAATAATTAAAATATCTGTTAATATGTTGTTCAAAGAGGCCCAGACATTTTAAAAGAATATATTTTAGAGCAGTAACCACAATACTGTGATATTGTGATGTTTTTATCCAATGTTATCATACCATGAGAATCTTATACTGGCCCATGTCTGTACTTGGCATGATTTTTAGCCTGACAGAGGCTTTAAATTTGGAAATAAAGCCCATGACATTTCTTCCACCAGTTTGAACAGGGAAAATAGATGGCTTAATCTCTCAGTCAATATTCCTGCATTTCAGTGTGGGAAAACTGAAGGAGGAAAAAGTTCAATAGGTTCAGTAAGTTAAAAGAGCTTATTGCTCAATCCTATAGGTCCTATAATTGCAATGGGTGTGTATGGTAAGCAGTTGAATCTAGATGAGAATATTTAATGGGACGTTGTTTAGAAACAGCCCTAGTAAATCTACTATACACTCTTAACCCTGGCTTATCTTTCTTCTGTCAGCAAGCGGAAATACACAATTTCTTGAAAAAGCAATTTTGGTCTTTCCTGTTATAAGCAAACAAGAAACATGCTAGCTTTTATTCTTTCTGGAATAGGAAGCAATGATCAATAGCTCGCCATTTGGCAAGGCAAGGATGCATTGTGCTTCTGATAAAAAGTGACCTCTTGTGTTCAAATAAGTCTTTCTGCTCTGTAGTAAATTGACTTTTGGGTTAAAATATGGATTTCTATTCTTTGGGTTTTCTGCCAGGCCACAGTATGTTTAAAAAAGTGAAACAAATTTATCTTTCCAACACCCCGATGTGAAAGGGGCTGCCTGCGTGGTACAGGAATAGTGTTTGAACTTTGCTGTGACAAACGGAAGGCAGAAATAGCAGGAGTTTGTGCTTTTAAGGTCTGAACATATGAGGCTGCTTTTCTGGCTGTAACAGAGGTTAAGCTAATAAACACGGGGTCACCAGTGCTGGAAATGTAAAATGAGACCGCAAGTAACAAATGTTCCTCCTTCATTCTTTCCATCTGGACTTTTAAGAGAACGCACACATGGAAGCTGAAGTCAGGAATAATTCAGCCTCATTCCCTGTAGACTTCTCCAGTGTCTTCAATCATCGACGTTGACTGACATCTCTTAAACTTTCCATTTGTCCTTAATCAGCATGATAGAGTTCACCTTTGGAAATGTCACCCTACAGTAGCTCCATCTTATCTGGTTTGAATGCTTCTATAGGGAAAGTGCAGCAACGTCAGCGAACCGCAGCTCCATTCAGCGCAGTGCAAACACCTCTCCCTCTGCTCATACACAAGCCTGGCTTATCATCTCTCTCTCACACACACACACACACACACACACTCACACCTCCTATCGCTGCAATCAGATCTCCCAGCATCATTAGAGCTCTGTAAATGGGGCTCGACTGTCATGAAACCAAGCTTTTTCATCAAGAAAACAACCTGCATTGCCTTTCACTTATCAGCCCTAGTGTAATCTTACGCCTGTACTATATATAGAGAATGGAATGATTGCTAATAAAAACAGAAATTTATACCTTTGTGTGTTGATTCAAAATAGAATTAATACTAGAACTGCCAGGGTTGTAGTGTTGTTACCTAAAACCACCATTGAAGATACATTTTTGACCCTTGTGGACTGTTGGGGATGTTTTTATCCACTCTGGTGTGATGTTTAGTCTTAATATGGCCATAACTTTCTCTGTGTTTCAGCTAGGCAGAATGATTTTGGTGACAAATCTTATTTAGACAAAAAATGTTTTAGAAAATGCTTTGAATTTTCTAAAGAACTCAACAATACACTGTGCAAATGTATTACTCTTTGTTATGTCCGGAATGAAAAATGCATCAGATAATTTTTTCAAATTAGTTTTCCATAAATCTGTTAATGGCAACACAGTAGGTAGTGCTGTCGCCTCACAGCAAAAAGGTTGCTGGTTCGAGCCTCGGCTGGGTCAGTTAGTGTTTCTGTGTGGAGTTTGCATGTTCTTCCTGCAATTGCGTGGGTTTCCTCTGTGTGCTCCAGTTTCCCCCCACAGTCCAAAGACATACGGTACAGGTGATTTGGGTAGGCTAAATAGTTCGTAGGGATTGAGTGTGTATGGATGTTTCCCAGAGATGGGTTGCAGCTGGAAGGGCATCCGCTGCGTAAAACATGTGCTGGATAAGTTGGTGGTTCATTCCACTGTGGCGACCCCGGATTGATAAAGGGACTAAGCCGAAAAGAAATGAAAGAATAAATCTGTTAATTAACCTAAGTCCTGATCAAAACTTCTAAATTGCTTAGAAAATGAAAGGATTTTAACTCTTTAATTGCCAAATTCATACTTGATCTCACTGATTTGTTGAAAAAAAAACACAAAATGGTGTTTTTAGAATATAAAAGTAATTATTTTTTTTTACTGTTTATCGAACTTGGACATGTGAAACAAGCTTGTCTTTGATGCATAGTTTTTGTTGATTTTCATTTTTTCTCCCTATTTTACTGTTGGTAGCTGCTTAGCCCCATTGAGTTCCACAATGACAACCACAATTTTTTTATTGTGTATTTTTTGACTGTGCATTTAAGCACCATCAAATGTGGTTATAATTTAAGTCTATGGGGCAAAATCAGCCACCAACAGTAAATTAGGGAGAAAAAATAAAAATCTTACAATGCATCAAAGGCAACGTTAATTGTTACTAATCGTTCAAATGTCCAAGACTGTGATAAAAAGTTAAAAAAATCCAGTTGATAATTACTTTTTATATCAAAAATAAGTAGTTTTTTTGTGTGTTTTTTCACCAACTCAGGGAAATCCTTTGTGAATTTGGCAATTAAGTAGTTCAAATCCTGTAAAAATTTTTTAAACATTTAGTAGTTTTGTTCAGGACTGAGGTTGATTTACAGATTTATTTTTTATTTTTTAATTAAAAAGATATTTATCTGATGCATTTTTACAGAAGTAAATATACATTTGGGTAGTGAAATATTATAATGCAATTTCATTAATTATATATTAAGATGTAATTTAAATCAGTGGACCTTAATCTTTTTATCGCCGCGGATCGGTCAACACTTGACAATTTTACCACGAACCAGGGCGAGTGTTTAGAAGGTTAGGCGACCATCAACTGTTTTCTCAGAGGAAGACAGGCTGACAAAACATTGCTGTTACTCTGATACAAGTTTTATTTATGGAAAAAAATTACAAAGCACTGCAGTGTTTGGGTTTTCTGTATTTTGTCTCGAATAATTAGTCTTACTGAAATGTGGATGTTCCATACAAGCTGAAGCTGATCAGTCAATTCTTGTCACATGACTCGCGGTGCGCTCGTGGGATTCATTCAACTGGGTGTGTCTGGTTTGGAAGGTGCAAGCATGTCACGTTGCTTGTGCACGCAAGCCGTGCACCTCCATTGCAAACAACAAACTTGCGGCCTGGTGGTTGAGGACCACTGATTTCAATGAACAAAATAGCCTATAGACACTGAACAACGGGCCTAATAATTCACTACATATGATGCAATGACAAGTGCACAGCTTCACCTAATTACCTATTCATTTGTTTAGTCTTATAGTTGATAGTTTAAATAAGAGAACAACATCAGTAAAGTTTGAACTGCGTGAGTTGGCTAAAACATCTCAATTTGATCATGCATTATGTCTCTGGAACGCTGTCAGATGAGGCAACAGATGCTGAAGCAGCCCAGGACACATCATCTATTTCCCCACTTTAACACTCTCCATCACTCAATATATCTAAAAACTGGTCAATATCTAAAAAGTCAATGTCTTGCAACGTATAAAGTTAAAACAAACAGCTCATGAATAATGACAATATATTGTGGGTCAATTTGACCCAGGCTTGCACTCATAGTATAAATACCTCATTTTTGACATCTGGCAACTGTAAATGACTGGGTTTTATTAAAGATCTATTGAACATGGGTGAAATTTCCACCTTGGCAGTTTAAGTTTTAAAGAAGGACCAACTTTGAGCTCTGCCCATGAAATTAGATGCAATATTAATAATTACTTAATCCCATTATAATGAGAATGATGCAGTTGGAAATATAATATTCGGTGAGCGCCGTATGTTCTTAGGTTTTGGTTTCACACTTCGCTGTCAATCCAGCGATGGGAGAAATGCCAAGATTCTGCGCTGGGCGAGAGATCACTTTGTGTGGCATTTGAGAGACCTTTAAGCTCACATTGCAGATCCAGCGGAGAGACGGCACGTCTGCGTGTTTATGATTGCCAGATATATTCATTTGTTTGAATCTGAACCCGGTGCTAGACTTCCCTTTGAAGCATCGGCAAGCCAAGCAAAATAGAGAAGCTCTCACTTCAGCTCCTTTTATGCCAGTTCTCCGTTAACATCACAGCATAAAAAGTACCAGGATGTCAGAGAAAGGAAAAGTATCATTTAGAAAGAAGACAAATTGCAGGACGATTGAAAGAAAGAACCCAATGAAACCAATGGTCAACAGAGCTACTCCACCTAAATGAGCATTGCTTGGGAAGGTGATGACTTACAAATCCATTTATGAAACAATAACAGTAGCTGTATACTTTGCCATCGATCCGAAACACACCATTGAGCGGCGTTATGAGCTGCTCTGGAAATCCATCTCTGTGTTGGATGATTATGAGCTGCTTCATGGTGCTGCTTTCACTCTGATTATGACCTTGAAAACCATGCAATCGATAAGCATCCACTTCTCAGCGAGAGTTTCACAGCGTTCTCATATTTGCAAGGTTTTAATTATGATTTATCAGCAAGTTTTTGGTCGTCGACCCAAGCCAGACACATTTTAGGGAAGTTTACTGCTTCGCTGGCTGGATAAAAGAAGCATTTCCTCAACTTCATCGTATTGATTTTTAATGAAGTTTGACCTGCACTGGTGGAGGAATGATACGGTTTCTCCGAAATACCTTCGGGAGAGATATTTCTTTATCATTGACTCTCTTCCGGGATTAAACAGACTGTCAGGGGCATTTTGAGGGTGTCTATTAAGGTGAATAGAGTCTAGACAATACCAGTTCATTCAGCACTGCGGGCGACCCATATTAAGGCTGCGTCCCAGTGAAGGCGAACGCTTTCTGTTATGGGTGACCTACAAAACGAAGTGTGCTTGATGATTTCATTGGGATAGAGGGAGGAGATCTCCTCTGTTTAACAGACTGTGGATGAATGTCATTTCTAATCATTGAGTATGAAACTGAAAGATGAACCGTTTGAGCAACCACAGCATTTTTTACAGTTCAGTAATTCGCTGTGGCCAAGTCAGTCATTGCTATTTAACAGATCATTGTCTATCAACCATTAACTTTAACACCTCATTGGCCATATGATGACAGTCTAGAAGTCTGGATTTCAACTGAATTATTATTATTATTATTATTATTATTATTTTATTTTATATATTTTTATTTTTATTATTTTTTATCAGTTGACTAATGAAATCTAAATAAAATGTGTTAATAAATTATCAGTTAATAAAAACTGAAAGAAAGGCTTGAATTTAACCTGAATCAGTTTAATGCATCTACTGTTATTGGTCATCTTTATTTTGATGGTCCATTTAAGTATTAGTAGACTGTATGCTTAATATTTGTTGATACTGCTCCTTCAACAGACATTTTACTGACAATAAGAAACTTTGCAAGTACATGTCAACTTACACTAACCCCAACCTAACAGTATTCTTATAATCTAATGAGAATTAGTTGGCATGTAGATGCAATGTAACTTAAATTGCACAAACGGACCATCAAAATAAATGTGACCCTATTATTTTATTTTATTTTTATTTTATTTTATTTTATTTTATTTTATTTTATTTTATTTTATTTTATTTTATTTTATTTTATTTTATTTTATTTTATTTTATTATTATTGTTTTTATCAGTTGAGTAAAAAAATGTCCAGCTTATAAAACTTTAAAATTTACTATTAAATTTACCACTTAATCTTCCCTCTAAAAAGCACAAAGGCTAAAATTTGACCTGGATCTGTTTAATGTAACTATTATTGTTTTACTTTACTTATTTTATTTTCATCAGTTTACTAATCAAATCTAAAAAAAATGTGTTAATAATTTTTATCTTATTTGTAATTTACCATTACCTTTACCATTCCATCTAAAGACTGAAAGAACAGCTTAAATTTCTGTTCTGAATCTGTTTAAAGTACCTATTTTTAAATTTTATTTTATTTTATTAAGTTAATTGCAAATAAAATTTGTTAGTAATTTCCAGCCTAAAATTATTTATTATAATTATTTAATTTACCATTAAATTTACCACTCCATCAGCCCTCAAAAGGCAGAAAGAAAGGCTTAAACTGAACCTGGATCTGTGTAATAAAACTATTGTTTTATTTTTATTTTTTTCATCAGTTAACTAATAAAATCTAAATAAAATGTGTTAATAATTTTAATTTTATATCTTTTATTTTATTTTATTCAGTTGACTTATAAAATTTTAAATAAAATATGTTAATAATCTCCAGCTTATAATTTTATATATTTAACATTAAATTTGACACTCCATCAGCCACCTGACGACTGAAAGAAAAGCTTTAAATGTACCTATTATTTAATTTAATTTAATTTAATTTAATTTAATTTAATTTAATTTAATTTAATTTAATTTAATTTAAATTTTTTTTTTTCTTTTTTTTTCATTTTTTTTTTTTTTTTTTTTATTCTTCCCCATCAACTGCTGCCATAATAAATATTCCAGGCTCCCATAAAATATGTTTCTAATTTCCCATTCAGTTTACAGTAGTAATGCATCTTGTACTTTGTAATCTAGCTTTGGCTTAACACTTTTATGTTTTACGACTGTGTGGCATACATTTCTTCAGCTAAATATGCCTCATTCCCAAACCGCTAATTGCAAATTGCTCAATTATGTGAACAGCTACAAACTTCTAATTTAAAAAAACACCAAGTAAGCCAATTTGTTTGTATCACATTGGTGTGGTGACAGAATTGTTTTAACTGTCGCTATATAATTTATGGCTTACAAAACTATTAATCTGTCCTCTGTGTGGGGTATTCTGCTTTTCAAACGCACTAGTCAGCATTCAACACTTAGCACAACGCAGGACAGATTTAGATCAGTGGCGCTAAACATGTGTGCCAGCAGGTTCACCCCCCATTGAAATTCCTCTCACATTAGGCACACGGAAGCCAACTGGCCCAGCCGGAGTCTTAGAAAGTAACAATGTATAAAAACTAGACCTGGCATGAGAAAGAAACAGTCACATTGTGTCTGGTTTATCTGAAAGTGCCAGTAAGCAGCAGCATTAGCATACTGTTCTGAGCTCAGCACTGTAAAAGAGACCTGCTTTGTCTATTTCTCGCTGTATAAAATGCAAAAAAAAATATATAATGTCCAATTTAATGAGCATACCTGCTAATTCATGTCCATATGCATATCCATCACTACTGTGAAGTCAAGCTGACCTTATTAAATTTCATATGGATTTTTTTTTCATTCATTGTACAGTCCACTCTTCACCAGGGGGTTAACGGCACATTCTCATACAAAAGGCCAGCTTGGTCTTTCAAAGTCAAATCTTTCTTCAACTCTGAGTCATTTACTTCAACGCCCAGTCAGCCCTCTAAAGACAAAAAATAGCCTATTTGGCAAGTTTTTAAATATTTTATTTGATTATGCTCATTTATTTAATTTTAAACAAATTTAAACTTAAAAATATATAAATTTATATTTACTTTTTTTAATTGTATTTGATTTTATATGTATTTATTATTATTATTATTATTATTATTATTATTATTATTAATTTTATTTGTTATTTATTTGTTTTATTTAATTTCATTTTTAACAGATGAACGTTGAATATATTTACCTAATTTTAATTATTTTTGTTATTATTAGTTAATGTATTTTATTTTATCAAATGAACATTCAATTTTTCTGTTGTTATTATTATTAGTTTTATTAATTATATTTGTTATTTGTTTTATTTAATTTTATTTTAAACATTGAATGTTTAATTTATTTTACTCATTATTATTGTTATTATTATTATTATTATTATTATTGTTATTATTATTATTATTATTATTATTATTATTATTATTATTATTATTCATTCATTTATTTTATTTTCGGCTTAGTCCCTTTATTAATCAGGGGTCGCCACAGCAGAATGAACCACCAACTTATTCAGCATGTGTTTTACGCAGCGAATGCCCTTCCAGCCGCAACCCAACTCTGGGAAACACCCACACACACTCATTCACACTCATAGACTATGGCTAATTTATCTTATTCAATTCACCTATATCACGTCTTTGGACTTGTGGGGGAAACCGAAGCACCCGGAGGAAACCCACGCAAACACGTGGAGAAGATGCAAACTCCACACAGAAATGCAAACTGACCAAGCCGTGGCTCAAACCAGCGACCTTCTTGCTGTGAGGCGATTGTGCTACCCTTTGCACTATAGTAACGCCTGTTATTATTATTTATTAATAATATTATTATTATTCTTATTCATTAATTTTTCGAAAATTTATTTTATTTTATCAAATGAACATTTGATGCATCTATTATTATTATTATTATTATTATCATTACTACTACTACTACTACTATTTAAATAAATGAGTATATTCTGCCCCATCAACAACTGTCACCTAAAAAAATGGTTACTAATTCCCATGCAGTTTACAATAAAATTATTATGTACTGTTATCAGCTTGTTTTCTATTTAATTAATAAATTTCCTTTGCCAACTTTGCCACCTCATCAGCTCCTTGAAGACAGTAAGAAACATATAGATTTGAGTTGAATCTATTAGCAAACAGCGTTCAGGTCAGCACTTTAAAAAACTCACTTTGTCTACAGCTCACTCTTAAAAACACTCAAATGAATAAAGGTTCAATCTAATGATAATTTCCTTCATCCTTAAGTATATCCATCATCACTGCAATGAATCCAAGCTAACCTCATTATATCTCATATTTTTTAATCATTCATCTACAGTCAAAGTTGAAGGGTGAGTTCTCATACAAAAGGCCAGTTTGGTCCTCTTTCTTCGATTCCTGTGGCAACAAGCCAGGCTTTAAAGTGAAAAAGCCAGCTACCCATCCAGAACTAAAACCGCAAAGCGACTCGAAGCAATTTTCTGCCTATTTTGCTGATTTAATCCCAGGGTTTAGATGTGAGGGTCTCTCAGTCGCCCCCGAGGGTCCAGATCGGGAGTCTCCCATCATCACAGAGGCGTTCATCCTTGTCTGTCTAATCATGGATGGGCGGCAGACGTGGGATTGCCATCGCTGGAGCTCATCTGTCAGTGCTGCTAATCACACGTCAACGCTAACGCTAACACTCCACTCACTAAACAGATCCTGATATTACCTGCTGTTGAGCTGGAGCACTGGGGCTTTGGGTTGCCCCCCTGCTGCCTGGACTAAATTATGATCTGTGTAACCACATTGTATTGCATTTTGTTAACGAGGAACTGTGCGTTGGAGGGTTTGCCTTAAAGAGACAGTTCACCCATTAATACAATTCTGACATCATTTACTTGCACTCTTGTTGTTTTAAACTTGTAAGTCTAACAAGATCTGTTAATTGAGAGTTGCATGACTGTGTATTTTAACAGAAATTGTGTATAGCTCATGCTTTGTTACTTTATTGTTCAGTTTATTTGCATTTTCAAAATGCTTTATGATTCTTGACAGCTGTTGATGTTGGAAAAATAACTAATTATGTAGCAAAGGGACTTTCAGTGACATAGTTTAATAGTTTGAAACATGATGGTTATTTTCTAGGTTGCTCTTTACTTATGGTATAAATGGTTTTCATTTTTCTTTATTTTAAATACAATGAACTCAGCAGGGTCCTGTGTTGCTTTAGACTTCATTGAACATATCAAGTTGTTATTTCTTTATATATATATATATATATATATATATATATATATATATATATATATATATATATATATATATATATATATATATATATATATATATATATATATATATATATATATATATCTACATTGCTAAGCTTAATTGAGTTTACTCAATTTTGAAAATGAATATTTTGACCAATTTCTCAGTAAATATAGGCAATGTTATTTGGTGAATTGAAACAAAACAGATTCATTAAACAGATATATTTCTTAAATTCATATTTTATTCACCAAACATATCTAGAAATTGAAAGATAATACAACTAAATTCAAGCAAAATATTGTAAAAAAAAACAATTGTAATAATAACCTACAAAATGTCAACTGCATTTCTTTTGATTTTTTGCTTCTCTTGATTTTTCCTCTAGTTTAAATTTGTATTTGATATTTTTCTATAACATACATGTTCGGGTGTACTAGTTTTTGGACCGTTATGGTAAGTTATTTTGTTAGATAAGCTCCAGATTTGGCTTTAGTACTGACTAATCTAAAGTATATGCACAAATATAATTTTGTACAGCTTCCTTTACAAAATATGAATTTAAAAGATAGATTTATGATAGATGTACTTATATATGTTGAGAACTGTAATTAAATTACAGTAAAGATAAGAACATTTACGAGCACTTGTTATTATTACCATTACTATTATTTATTTAATTTTATTTTTGTAATTTATTTTTATTATATACTGAAGATGCAAAGAAAAAGACATTTTAAGTTTGGACACTCTCTGATTTGTTTTGTAGTTGTAGTTGATAATTATCTAGATCGCTCATGTTCAAAAAATTTGTCAATGTTTTTTTTCTGTTGTTATATATTAGTATATTCTTATTTATTATTAATATTGATGTAATCAATCTGTATTTTAATATAAATTTATCTTGATTGAATCCATATTTAGGCGACATGGCGGCTCAGTGGTTAACACTGTCATCTCACAGCAAGAAGGTCGCTGGTTCAAGTCCCAGCTGGGCCAGTTGCCATTTTTGTGTGGAGTCTGCATGTTCTCCCCATGTTGGCGTGGGTTTCCTCAGGGTGCTCCGGTTTCCCCCACAGTCCAATTCATGCATTCTTTTCAGCTTATTCCCTTTGTTAATCAGGGTTCGCCACAGCAGAATGAACCACCAACTTATACAGCATATGTTTTACGCAGCGGATGCCCTTCCAGCTGCAACCCATCACTGGGAAACATCCATACACTCCCATATACACATGTACACTATGGACAATTTAGCCTACCCAATTCACCTATAGCGTTTGTCTTTGGACTTGTTGGTACCCGAGCACCCAGAAGAAACCTACGCGAACATGCGGAGAACATGCAAACTCCAGACAAATATGCCAACTGACCCAGATGGGACTCGAACCAGTGACCTTTTTGCTGTGAGGCATTCGTGCTACCCACTGCGCCACCATGACGCCTATTAACATTACTATTATTTATTTATTTATTTTTGTAATTTAATTTTATTATATAGATGAATAGACAAAAATATTTTACGTTTGGACACTCTCCAATTTGCTACGGTTTGAAGTAGATATATTGTAGTAGACGCAGTAGATAATTTTCTGCATTGCTGCCAGCGTTTTTCTGTTGTTTTTATTCATTCATTTTCTTTTTGGCTTAATCCTTTTATAAAACTGGTGTCGCCACAGCGGAATGAACCACCAGCTTATCCAGCATATGTTTTACTCAGCGGATGCCCTTCTAGCTGTAACCCATCACTGGGAAATCTGTTGTTTTGTATTAGTATATTCTTATTTATAGTATTATTAATATTGATGTAATCAATCTGTTTATATATATATATATATATATATATATATATATATATATATATATATATATATATATATATATATATATATATATATATTAATCTTTTTTTAATCCATATTATTTTTGGAATCTCGATTTATTTTTAATATTGGTTTAATTGTAACTGAATAAAAATCAAATCAAATCATTCCTTTCAAGGAAGCTTTAATGTTGGATGTTGAAAATGCCTTGATAAGGTGCAAGTTGGAAAATGCACAGATAAACGTTCAGAACGTGGTATAAATATGGAGTATTTATGGTATTTAAATGTCAGCATGTCAGCACTTTTAGAAGGCAGTAATTTCCATCTTCAATGGATTCTTTTGGCTTTCGTAGCATTCAGTAAAACAGCTCTATGGAAAACTGGATGTGCAGTCCTGTAATTGCCAAGTATGTGACCATATGACATGCACACCAGGACTAAACACAGCTATGCTCAGTCTCACTATTGCACCCCAGAAACATGCCTGAAAAGGTTTTATAGCAAAATCCATTTAGTTTTAATTAAATCTGAACAGTCCAATGCACTAAGACAAGCCCCCAGAGCCCAGCAAACGCTATACTTCCAGCTTGTTTTAATGGGAAGAGTGTTGTGTTTTAATGCAGGACTCCGCAGAGTGGAGAATGGTCAGAGAAAGCTAAGTTTTCTGCAAAGTGTGAACTGAACACCCACGCGAGCGGAAGCGCTGCAGATGGAGTATTAATCTGTCAGCATGGGCTGCGCTCCTCAGATTCAGGTGTCGCCTGCTGTGTGTCATGGCAGCCTGTCATAGGAAGCACCGCCGGAGTCTTCGCTCTCTGAGATGACATTTGCCTTGCTTTTATTGGCCAGAGTCAGTCTTAGTGGAAGCCAAGGCAATCAGAACCCGAGCTGTATTAGTGGCTGTCTTAAAGTGTTGCTGACTGGCATGTGGGAGTCACTGTTGTTGTTTTTTCTGGAAATTTTGAGTAGGAACACTCCATGTGGCTTGATTTATTTTAATGTATTAATTTAGTCTGGCTGGGAAAGGTACAGGAGTGAAAAGCTAAACATTGAATTTCCATTTTTCCTAATATCTGTCTATTAGAATGATGTTCTCTATGAAGTAATGCATTTGATTTACTGCATACCTTGGGTAATCCTCAAAAAATCCATAATACTTATTCTCTTGTCATTGTTGTTGCTATATGATATAAAAAAAAATGTTAAATACAAAATATGTACATTTTAATTAAGGAATTATATTAATATTAATTCTTATATTCTAATACAAAAACACATGTGGTATTATTGTCTGTGGCTTAAAAATGCATTAAATTGTTCAATATATTAACAGGGGGAAAAGAAAAGTATTGAATGCATCACCATTTTCTCAGAAATCCTATTTTTAAAGGTGCTGTAGACTTTTCATAGACATTGCAGAATTTTCACCAGATGTCAGTAACAGCCAAAGTAATCCTTAAATGCAAAGTTTAGACACAAGGAAAAAGTATTGAACACATGAAGAAAGGGAAGTGTAAAAAGATATGCTGAAAATCTCTCCGTAGTTATTCAGCAACTTAGAGCTCTTGTCATTGTAAACTAGGATTAGCTGCTTCAGTTCAACACCAACATTACCAGGATGATGAAGATGAAAACATGTTGGACATTTAAGCAAGACCATGATAGCAAACACAGCCAAGCAAACTCTTTGGTTTCAGAAAAAGAAAATAAAGCTAATAATAATGCTAGAATGGCACAGCCAATCATTTGATTTGAATAAGAACTAAAGATCAGACTTCATAGATGAAACCCACCGAGCAGTTACGATTTTTAGATTTTAGGTATGAAAAAAATCACACCTGAGCAATGCATGTAACTCCATTCTTCATGCAAGAGACATCCTGATGCTGTCAATACCAACAAAAAGCCTTTTATACAAAGTATTAAATTTCATCATATAAGTACCTTCTCCTTTTGTCATTTCATTGTTAATACACATAACAATATTTTGTCAGATGTCAACTTCATGCCAACTGCTCTTTTAGAAAAATATTTACCAGTAAAAAATATGAGAACTATGAGTGTTTAATGCTTATTTTACTCACTGTTTTCCTCTACAATTATGGTAAATTTTTAAAGATTCTATTTTGATAATATATATTCTATTATTATTATTATTATTATTATAATTATTATTATTATTATTATTATTATTATTATTATTATTTTTATTATTATTATTATTATTATTATCATTATCAGTATTAGTTACTCTTAATTTAATGGATTATAATTATAATACATAATGGTTTTTTTTATACATAACTTCCTGTCTCCAACACCAACCCCTCTTTATCTAGTCTTAATCTGTCTTTAGTCTTTTATCATTAGTTTGTTTGTTATTTGTAAAAATATATATATTCATTCCTTTATTTTCCTTTCGGCTTAGTCCCTTTTTTAATCAGGGTTTGCCACAGCAGAATGAGACACCAACTTATCCAGCATATGTTTTACGCAGCGGATGCCCTTCCAGCTGCAACATATCACTGGGAAACATCCATACACACTTATTCACAAACATACACTACGGACAATTTAGCTCCCAATTATCATCAATTATTTTTCCCAATTCACCTGTACTGCATGTCTTTGGACTTGTGGGGAAAACCTGAGCTCCCGGAGGAAACCCACGCTACCCCGCCCCATCCCCCCTCCAATATATATATAGTTACGTTTGATTTGTTGCCAGACTAACTGAAAAAGTGATAATGTTGCTGTTCTAGTGATTTGACCTAGCATTCTCATCTAAGTCGTTTTGGATACAAGTGTCTGCTTGATGAATCATTGTAATTACATGTATATTTTTTCCCACAAAGTAGATGGAGGGGAAGAAAATATATGCATGCAAAAGAAGTGACTGTTCTAATTTCATTTTTTTTTCAGGATAAATCCTACATTCAGTATATTATCCACACCCGTGAGGAGTGTCCCGTGAGATCCTCTCATCATGGGGATGCGAGGCCTGCTGCTGGCCTCTATGGCAGTGGCTGTTTTAGTTCATCTGTCTAGTGCTGGCCTGGTGAAAAGAGTAATTAGACACAGAAGAGAATCCCTCTCACCAACCACTGAGAACTTGACCCTGCCGAGCCCTGATCAGCCTGTGGTCTTCAACCATGTGTACAACATCAACGTCCCCTCCGGGTCCCTGTGCTCTGTGGACATGGATTCACCCGGAACAACAGAAATTAAGCCCAAGTCGGAGCAATCTGACCAGCACATAGAACACACCACAGACGGAGAGAATCAGATTGTTTTTACTCATAGGATTAATATTCCCAAGCAAGCTTGCGGTTGTGATAACCACATGCCGGATATGAAGGAGCTTCTGAATAGGCTGGAAATGCTGGAGGCAGAGGTTTCCAGTTTAAGAGAGCAGTGCACCAGTGGGGCCGGCTGCTGTTCTGCTCAGGTTACAGGTGAGCCCATATACAGTATTAGAAATATAATGTCATGAAGTGGCTGCACAGGAAGATTGAGAGATATTAGGGGAGGTTGAAAGCATAAGGGCTCCACTAATAACTAAATTGACAGATGAGAATCAGTGTTAATATCACACAATGGCATTTGCTGAAGTTCAAAAGTCATGCAAAGGCGCAAGGTAAAAATTGGTCTCTATCTGCTGAATGAAGTAATTGGTATTTCAAGATCACAGCAGTGCACCTTCAAGATTGCTCTTCTCTAGGATAACAGATTAAGAGAAAATTTGAAAAATAAATGTAATATCATTATAGACATATATATGGTTAAAGTCAGAATTATTAGCCCCCCTGAATTGTTAGCCCCTGTTTATTTTTCCCCCAGTTGCTTTTTTACGAAGAGAAGGATTTTTTCTACACATAATAGGTTTAATAACTCATTTCTAATAACTAATAACTTATTTTATCTTTGCCATGATGACAGTAAATAATATTTTACTAGATATTTTTCAAGACACTTCTATAAAGCTTAAAGTGATAGTTAAAGGCTAAACTAAATTAATTGGGTTAAATTGGCATGTTGGGGTAATAAGGCAAATCATTGTACTGTATATAAATGGTTTGTTCTGCATATAATCGAAAAAATTAAAGGGCCTAATAATTTTGTCTTTAAAATGTTTACTAAAAAAAACGGCTCTTCTTCTAGCTAAAATAAAACAATTAAGACTTTCTCCAGATGAAAAAATATTATCGGAAATACTGTGAAAATTTCCTTGCTCTGTTTTATTTGAGAATTTTTTTCTTTTACAAATTCAAAGGGGGGCTAATAAATTCAACTGTATATATCAACTGCATTTCATTGCCTTGTAATTGTACATGTGTAACATAAATAAAGTTAAATCTAATCTAATCTAATCTAATCTTGTATATATATCATATGTACAAATATAGAAATACAGACCATATATGAAGTTATATATATGTATATCATATATGATGTGAAAGAGTGAGGTTGGTGGAAAGTTAGATCTCCTACTAATTTATGAAATAAAATATAATACAGCATTAAATTTACCTTTGGGGATCAGATATATGGTAACTAAGTTTTAATTCAATTCAAGATAATGTTAAGACTTCAAGGTATACTTGGTATACCATTATTATCATTCAGCCTATAAAGCTCAAACTTACTGAAGTTTTATTAAAAATTACATTAATCTGCATATCAGCTCCCCTAAAAAATCCTTTGGGATTCAGTATTGCAGTTATATTTAGACTGATGTCATTGTCTTAAAAAGATTCCACTACTTTCATCATGACCTCAATTTAAATCTGCCAAAATCTATTTTTCAAAAAGAGTCTGGAAAAAAAAGCATCCGAACAATTTTTGAAGCCACTCAGAAATATGCAGTTTATTAAAACTGGCATTATCTTTTTCTTTTGTAATTTATCCCTCAAAATTTTTGAAGAAATCATTAATAAAAACCAAAATTTACATACTCTCCAGCTTATTAGAAATCTGTATGATTTTCAGTAAAAAATAAAAATAAAAAATAACTTTTTTGACTTAAAACAGTTGTTGATAACTATTAAGTCTTGTGAATTTTTTTTTTCCCTAAATACATAAACTTTTTTTTTAAGAATGAATTTTCATGAATTACTGTATTCTCGTCCCTGAATTGACCAATGACACTGTTTCTCAGCTGAAAATGAAACTAATAATGACTAAAAATCTCTTTTTCAGGTGAAGTCACAACCAAACCCTACTGCAGTGGCCGGGGCAACTACAGCACTGACACCTGCAGCTGTGTGTGTGAACCCGGGTGGAAGGGAGTCAACTGCTCTGAGCCAGAATGCCCAAACTACTGCCAGGATCAAGGGCGTTGTGAGGATGGCAAGTGTGTCTGCTTCGAGGGCTTCGGTGGTGAGGATTGTGGCATCGAGCTGTGCCCTGTGGATTGCGGTGAGAATGGAGAGTGTATCGACGGGGCTTGTATCTGCGCTGAAGGCTTCATTGGTGAGGATTGTAGTTTAAGCAACTGCCCAAGCAACTGCCTCGGCAGGGGGCGCTGTGTGGATGACGAATGTGTATGTGACGAGCCTTGGACAGGGTTTGACTGCTCCGAGCTTATATGTCCCAACGACTGCTTCGACCGAGGCCGCTGCGAGAATGGAACCTGCTATTGCGATGAGGGCTTTACTGGGGAAGACTGCGGGGAGCTTACCTGCCCCCAAAACTGCAACCACCATGGAAGGTGCGTCAATGGCCAGTGCATCTGCAATATTGGCTACAGTGGGGAAGACTGCTCCAAGCTAACATGTCTCAATGACTGCAGTGAGAGAGGTCACTGCTTTAATGGCAAGTGTATATGTGACCCTGGATTCGAGGGCGAGGACTGTAGCCTTCTCTCCTGCCCAGACAACTGCAATGGCCGAGGACATTGTGTCAACGGTGAGTGTATTTGTGGTCCTGGATATGAAGGTGATGACTGCTCAGAGCTTTCCTGTCTCAATAACTGCCACGATCGTGGTCGATGTGTCAACGGGAAGTGCATATGCAAAGCAGGTTTTGCTGGAGAAGATTGCAGCATCAAGACCTGTCCACATGACTGCCATGGACGTGGAGAGTGTGTAGATGGCAAGTGTGTTTGCCATGATGGATTTGCTGGAGAACACTGTGGCATCAAGACCTGCCCCCATCACTGCCATGGACATGGACAATGTGTGGACGGCAAGTGCATTTGCCACAAAGGCTTTGCTGGAGAAGACTGCAGTATCAAAACCTGCCCTAATCACTGCCATGGACAGGGACAGTGTATAGATGGTAAATGCATTTGTCATGACGGCTTTGCTGGAGAAGATTGCAGCATCAAAACCTGCCCTAATCACTGCCATGGACGTGGACGTTGCGTTGATGGCAAATGCATTTGCCATGATGGTTTTGCTGGAGAAGACTGCAACATCAAGACTTGTCCCAATGACTGTCATGATCATGGAGAGTGTGTGGATGGCAAGTGCATTTGCCATGCTGGCTTCACAGGCCACGACTGCAGTGAGTTGACTTGCCCCAATGACTGCCATAACCGAGGACGTTGTGTAAATGGGCAATGTGTGTGTAACATCGGGTTCACTGGGGAGGACTGTGGTACAAAGACATGTCCCAACAACTGTCTGGACCGTGGCTTCTGCGAAGATGGAAAGTGTGTCTGCTTTGAGGGCTACACCGGTGAGGATTGCTCTGTACTGACCTGCCCTGCAGACTGCAATGACCAAGGCCAGTGTCTGAATGGAATGTGCATATGTGATCTGGGCTTTACTGGCGATGACTGCTCTGAGAGTAAGTGCCTATATTTACACCTACATGTTTCTGATTGAACCAGTGTTGTTATGTCAGGAAATGTGTTGATATCACTAAAGAGCAAGAGTATTTAAGAAAACAATCTATGAAATTCTTACTTAGGCACTGTTTACAACTTTTAATAAGGTGACATTCAGCTGATCTTAAGTGTACTAGAGTTTACATGGATTTAAAACAGTTGGTTTGAACTTTTCTACTGTTTCTAGAGGTAGTCGAAAATCCATTCAACCTGATTGCTTTAATAGTGTAGACACTATCTCAGATCAGATCTTGAATTCAAGCGGCCGAAATGAGTTTCCTTCACAGGGTGGCAGGGCGCACCCTTATTGATAGAGTGAGAAGCTCTGACACCCAGGAAGAGCTCAGAGTACAGCCGCTGCTCCTCCACATCGAGAGAAGTCAGCTGAGGTGGCTAGGGCTTCTGTTTTGGATGCCTCCTGGACGCCTACCTAGGGAAGTGTTCCAGGCATGTCCCACCGGGAGGAGGCCTCGGGGAAGACTTAGGACACGCTGGAGGGACTATGTCTCTCTGGCATGGAAACGCCTCCAGATCCCCCTGGAGAAGCTGGAGGAAGTGTCTGGGGAGAGGGAAGTCTGGGGTTCTCTCCTAAGACTGCTGTGACCCAACCCGGGAAAAGTGATAGAAAATGAATGAATGAATGAATTAATTAATTAATTTTTTCAATGAATTAAAAATCTTGTATCTGCCTGCTAACCTTATTCTTAAACATTTCAAGACATACTGTTGAATCATGCTAGCCAGATGAGGCACAAACCTTGCTATCTCAAATAATAAATCGGTTAGTATACCGTTTGAATGCAAATCCACTGACTTTGGTGGAGTTTTGCAGCTACCAAAGCAGAAACAAAAGCTTCTGATCACTACATAATTTTCATTCAACTGTAATTTTGCTACCTTATTACAGAATACTAGAAAAGCAGATGAGAAAAAGTCCCATAAACACACAAGTCTATAGACTCTCCTCACAAAGAAATCAGGAAAGTATTCAAAAGTAAGCAAAAGTGACAATTTATAACACCAAATGTGGACATGAATGTGTCATCTAAAATCAGGTACCTTAACCAAATCACCAAATTGCCCCTTGACAATAAGCTAGATAAAGAGAAATAAGATAAAGTATTTCTCTCTTTCAAGAACTGATATTGAGTTATTTTTGTGACTAATTTGTCTTGTTTTAATCCACAGTCTCCCCACCCAGAGACCTTACTGTGACTGAGGTCGACCCAGAAACAGTGGACGTCGCCTGGGTTAATGAGATGCTTGTGACAGAGTATCTTATCACCTATGTACCTACGGCTCCTGGAGGTTTGGAGATGGAAATGAGAGTATCTGGTGAAAAGAAGACAGCTACTATTAGGGAGCTAGAGCCTGGCATAGAGTACCTAATCAGTGTCTTTGCAGTTCTCAACAGCAAGATGAGCGTCCCTGTCAGTGCCAGAATAGCCACACGTGAGTCACCAATATCCTTCAATGCTTGTTATTTTGTCCTGAATATATTCTGATGCACTGCTCCATATCTTACAATCAGATCTTCCTGAACCTGAGGGCCTGAAATTCAAATCCGTGAAAGAGACTTCAGTGGAGGTTGAGTGGGACCCCTTGAACATCCCGTTTGATGGCTGGAATCTGATCTTCAGAAACACAGTGAGTGTCCTGGCATCGCCTGTGAGTCTCTAGAGTGGCTGCAATCCAGAAGTTTATCACTTGCTCTCATATTTTTCTTCTAAAATATGTAATATAAAAGGACCGTTCTGTTTTCAAGCAATAGTAAAAATTGAGAATCTCCCAAGGCGTTCAGTGGAAAATAGCTGAGTGGTGCCACTAAGCAAAAAGCCACTGTCGAAAAGTCTGCGCTTTTGCAAGACAAAACCCTCTGAGAAGCTCCTGGCAACAGTATGCATGACCTTGTGCCACAGAAGTGTTATTGTCTCTGTAATGCTTTATTTTCTTTCTCAAGGGCTTATGCAAACTCCAGAAAACAGCACCATTAGAACATGCAAACCTCCCCTACATCGCTCTTTCAAAACACAGCTTGGCAACCTCATTCACGCATCAAGTTCAGGGATGTCAATGCCAAAATAACCCTCACTGTGAAGTGAAACACTCATCCAAGCAGAATCATCTAAAAAACCAAAGCGTTGCCTCTCAGGACACACTCTTCCCCCTGTAGCTTGACTTTGTTTTTCTTGAAGTTGTTTCTTTGGTGTTCTTTTGTTAACCTAGAGAACCTCTGACCAGCAGATTTTGAGATTTAATATATTCTACAAATCAATTCACTGAAAAAAAAACTGTTTTTGAATGGCAGAAAGAAGAAGATGGAGAGATTTTGAACTCTCTCGCTCCTCCTGAGACCACCTTTGAGCAGTCTGGACTTGGACCTGGACAAGAGTATGAAGTTAAGCTTGAAGTCGTAAAGAACAACACCCGTGGACCCCCAGCCAGCAAGAACGTTGTCACAAGTAAGCAGCTGCCGACTGTAACTAAACTAGTCTGCTGTTTTTCAGAAACTATTTTAGACATTTTAAAGAGACAGGATGTCTTACCAGAAATGAGAAAGTTCAGTCAGCGGTTTACACAAATTAGCAGTTATTTTTTTATATTTTGAACCAGTGCTCAGTCCTGGCCTAGTTTATGTCCAACCTGACAAAACACGTTTGCTTGGAGGGTTTTAGTAAACCTGAAGCCATTGATTAGCTGGTTTTGATGTGTAGAAATTGAGCAGGAGCTGAGCTCTCGAGGACGATTGCTTTCAAGGATTGAACACCTCTAATTCAGTGACTAGCAATGTATTTTATAAGATTTTACATCTTTACCATGTGTTTTACTACACTTTATCAACTAAAACTTATAAGCCTACACAAAATGTCAGACATTAGGAGTGTTAATTTGACTGACTTACTGACTGACTGACTGACTGACTGACTGACTGACTGACTGACTGACTGACTGAGACAGACAGACAGACAGACAGACAGACTTTGGTGAGGTTTTGCAACTACCAGAGCAGAAACAAAAGGCTTCTGATCACTACATAATACAGTTAAAATTTTACTAACTTATTACAGAATATTAGATAAACAGATGAGAAAAGTCCCGTAAATAAACACGCCTATTGATTCTTCCCTCAAAGAAATCAGCAAAGTAGTCAAAAGTAAGCAAAAAAAATAATAAATAAATTACAACACCTTATGTAAACATGAATGTGTCTCTCTCATCTAAAATCAGGAACCTTAACCAAATCAGGTGTACAGGTAAGGCAGTGCCTTAGTTGCCCCCTGACAATATACTGGAACAAAGTATTTCTCTCTTCAAAATGTCAGACATTAGGATTGATTGATTGATTGATTGATTGATTGATTGATTGATTGATTGATTGATTGATTGATTGATTGATTGATTGATTGATTGATTGATTGATTGATTGATTTTACAAAATGAGGGATATAACAAATGATTCATGATAAAGAGGTAAATAATTATGAAACATGCTAGATGTGTAGAGTATGTTTAGAGAGCTAAAGTTAGAGTAAAAATGACCAGAAAAATACATTTAAAATAAATAAAAAATGTTACAATATTAAATGGGTAATAAAGTATATGTAAAAATGTAATTATTAAACATTTAATAATGTATGTTTTAATAGTTTTTAAACGTCCTGTTTAATAGTAGCTTAAATATCATCTTTAAGGTCTTACTGATAAAATTTATTCATATCTTTTTCATTTGATAATTGTATATTGGAATGCATCAAATTCCTATATAAATATGAAAGTTTTTATTTATTTATTTTAATATGGACATCACAAGTACACTGGACAACCAAATGCATTTGTTTACGTGTTTTAGCAGACTTGCTAATTCTCAACACCTGTTCACAGAAGGCTTGACCTAAAATAAAAATAAAATAGACACATATACACTATTATAAACATTAAAACACATTATAAACACATTAACATTATAATGATTTACATACAATTGCTATAAGTAAAAAGCAAAGGCGGCATGATCAACAAACTTATACACTTTATAACCCAAAAAGTTAAGCCAACTTAAACCATTTGAGAAAACCGATTGCAATAAACCATTTCAGTTCAAAAACTAATCCTAACTAGTACTGTGAACTTAATCCATTTGAGTAAAAGAAGCAATATGAGCACAAAAACCCAATAAATGAAGAGAACTCAAACAAACTGAGTACTGTAAAACCCAATAAGTTATGGAAACTCAAACCGTTTGAGGAAACAGATTGCTACAAACCATTTGAGTTAAAGAACTGATCTATATGAGTACTGTAAACTAAGGTATTTAATTAAATCTTTACTTTGAAGACTGAGTTCAAAACTCTTTTCAAATGAGTAGAATTAACTTTCAATAGATTTTGAGTTAACTACACTCATTTCATTTGATAAATTTGACTGTTGTGTTTTAAAGTGTAGCAAACTATTTGTGTAAACATTGCTGTTTTGTTTTTAACCACTTTTTAATACACTACTAAAAACATTTATATTACTTTCTAATTTTAGGCTAACAGGTAAATCATCCACAATTTGGTTCCCTCAACAGAGAAAACACAACAGTCAACATTAGCAGTTGCTCATGTGACTCTGTGAGAGGTTTGATGCCTACTGATTTGATCTGAAAACAGCATTAGAGAATGATTATTTAAACATTTCAAAAAACTAAAAAGGTTATGTTTACATAAAACCTCACAATGATGCCATCGCATAGGCTTTAAGTCCATAGTTTTAATTGCTTGTTTATATTACTATAAATTTCCAAATATCAGCTGCATGCAGAAAGAATCATTAAAAGCTTTTTTCCCAAACTTGTACTTGATTGTATGAAAGTGATATTTCCCTTAAATGTTACACTTCAAATATCTTCAATGATTTTCTGAAGAGCCTATTACCCTTGTGACATTTCCTAAACATCCATTTACTTTTATCGCCAGCTTCGTACAGAACATGCTATAGATTATATAGGGAAAAAAGACAAGATTTTCCTCTTATGCTGTCAATTCAAGTAACCAGAGTTCCTTTTCACAACAAGCTGCTCTTGCTGTCTTACAAATGTCTAAAGAGAAATCTCCCAGCATGCTTCTAACGCTCCATCTCCTCCATTTCTTCGACTTGTGCCACATAGGATTTGCATTAAAGGGGGACTAATTGCTGAAAGTGAGTTCTCAGTGTGTGGGAGGCAGCACTCAGAAACATGAGAGATCACTGGTGTTTCCAGCATCTCACATGCACAGATCTGCTCTGAGCTGGAGTGCATTATCTTCAGCTCACATATGTCCTATCAGTTCACGATGCTCCTCCAATTGTGACAAACTGATTTTAGCATTAAAATGAAGACATAAATAGCTGTTTGTATTTTTTGCTCATAAAGAAGCAAGTGTTATTTTAAAATAATACTCTAACGACTTTAATGTTGAAATGTACATTTTATAAAATGTAGATTATAAATGAGTGGTCATCATATTTAGAGGTCTGTGACAACAAAAAGTCTAAAACAGCTATTTATTTACTTTATTGACTTTATGATTACGTTTAACGTTTGACTTAATTTACTTTACTATTTAACAACAAAGTTACAATATAAAAAATAACGCAATTTAATAATAATATTAACAACAACATATTATTATTATTATTATTATTATTTATTATTATTATTATTATTATTATTATTATTATTATTATTATTCATTCATTCATTCATTTTCCTTCGGCTAAGTCCCTTTGTTTTATAAGGGGATGCCACAGCGGAATGAACCACAAGTTATCCAACATATGTTTTACGTAGCAGATGACCTTCCAGCTTTTTTTACCCAACATTGGGAAAAACCCATATACTTTCGCATTCACACAAACATACACTTTGGCCAATTTAGGTTATTCAATTCACTTATAGCGCATATCTTTGGACTGTGGGGGAAACCGGAGGGAACCCATGCAAACACAGGGAGAACACGCAGACTCCACACAGAAATATTACAACCTAAGTTATTTAGAAGTATAAGAAGTGGTTTAACTTAAATCAATAATAATAATAATAATAATAATAATAACTGTTATTTATAATTATTATAATTATTATTATTGTTGTTGTTGTAATGGTAACATATAGTATATTGATCTATATATACAAAAATTTAGATTATGATATTTTAGGCTGGTAATTATCATATTTAGAGGTTCTTAACATCAGAAAAATGTACAAAAGCTTTTTGTTAGACATTATTTACATTATTTGCAAAAAAAAAATATTTACACTTATTTACTCTTTAATAGAAAAATAGAAAGAGTAATTAACTGAAGAAAATGAATAAAAAATATTAACACTTATTTACAAAAAATATTTATATTTTTAGCTGAGGCTACAGTTAAGTCAAATAATCATCATATTTAGATCTGCTTGACATCAAAGAATGCATTCCAGTTAGATCATTATTTATAATAGATATTTTATAAATAAAATTATTATTATTATTTACTAACAATAAATATAAATAAACAAATACATATAAATAAATTTAGTGCATCAATACAAAAATATATATAATACAATATTTTATATTATATATAAATTTATTTATGGGTGGTACGGTGGCGCAGTGGGTCGTACTGTCGCCTCACAGCAAGGTGGAGTTTGCATGTTCTCCCCGTGTTCACGTGGATTTCTTCCAGGTGCTCCAGTTTGCCCCACAGGTCCAAAACACATGCACCATAGGTGAATTGGGTAAGCTAAATTGGTTGTAGAGTATGTGTGTGAATGCATGAGTGTATGGGTGTTTCCCAGTACTGGGTTGCAGCTGGAAGGGCATCCGCTGTGTAAAACATATGCTGGATAAGTTGGCAATTCATTCTGCTTGTGGCGACCCCTGATTAATTAAGGGACTAAGCCAAAAAGAAAATGAATGAATGAATGAATGATAGTTTTTATTTTACTTATTTTACTATTTACCAGCTCAGAGACAATATGAAATAAAACCTATTTAATAATGTCTGTATTTAAGTTCAAATTAAGTTAATAATACTGCACTTAGTAATAGTAATATGTATTATGTATTAAAAGTAATATGCGTCTTGCATAGCATAAATGTGTGTGCGTGGTTTTTTTAAATAAGCTATAGGGTAAATGAAGGTGATTGGCATGCATGGAGGTTTTTCCATCTAAAAGTATGCAGCAGCTGTTTTGAGCTCACCTGCTTTTCTATTCTGTGTAATTCTGTGTTTTCCCAGCTGTCTCACACTCTTCTCTCCTCTCATCTGCAGTGATTGATGCTCCTAGCCAGGTGGATGTGCGTGACGTGACGGACACAACAGCCCTGGTCACGTGGCTTCAGCCTGTCGCTCAGGTGGACGGCATCTCTGTTTCCTATGGCCCAAACACAGACTCCTCCGACAGGAACACAATCGAGCTTTCCTCCATAGAAACCCAGTACCATCTGGCTGAGCTGTCTCCTGACACTGAGTATGAGGTCTCTCTTATGGCCCGCCGGGGAGAGATGAGCAGCTTCCCCATCTATGAGACCTTCACAACAGGTATGAACACTTTTTAAGAACTAGAAATGCTTCCAGGTCATCCAAAAATGTATTCTGCTTAAGGCAATGCAATATAAGTGAATACAGTGAGTTGAAAGTTTAAAGGTCCAGTGAAGTGCTTTGATGTGCATTTTATTTTATGTTTATCTGACGTAATCTTAATTGAAAAATGAAGAGAGGGTCGGATATAGAGTAGCTCCTCCCCTTTAAAAAATAACAGCCAATAGTGTAATGTTTTTATCACAGCCGTGATAGAGTGGTTGAGCTCATCAACTCAAGTGCATCAACTGAAAAGCAAATGAGAAGTGTCTTGAAGGAGGCAGGGCATGTCAGATACTAGAGAGCGTTTAATTGGTCAAGATTTGATGAGAAACTAAGTTATGAGGAGACGTGAAAAAAAATTATGAGCTATTTATGCATATCTGACAAACTGTAAGCTTTGAATGTTCATATATAATGTTCATATATAATTATTATAATAATAATTATTATTATTATTATTATTATTATTATTATTATTATTATTATTATTATTAATATAAAACCTTACATTTATATGGTGCTTTTCTGGACATTCAACGCATTTTTGGGGGAATCTACTCATTCACCACTAGCTTGCAACATCCACCTTGGATGACAAGACAGCAGCCATAATGCGCAAGAACGCATACCATCTGATTGGTAGAGAAGAGACAGAGTGATGAAGCCAATTATGATATGGAGATGGTTAGGAGGCAATGATGGACAGAGGCTAGGACCACGGTTTAACGTTTAATCCGAAAGATGGCACTCACTGACAGTATAGAGTCCCCGTCACTATACAGGGCCATTGGTACCCACACAGACCACAGGATGAGAGCCCCCTGCTGGTCTCACTAACACCACTTCTGGCAGCAACCTAGCTTTCCCCTGTGGTCATGCATCCAGGTACTGACCGGGCACAGCCCTACTTAGCTACAGCGGGTGATCATGTGTGAGTTGCAGAGCGCTAGCTGACGGCTTAAAAGTTTGCTAGTTATCCCTAATTTAAAAAAAAATAAAATAAAACAAAAATTACTGGACCTTTAAAAAAGTTTTCAAAAATGTTATAGTTAAATATGCAAATAAGTCATAATTTCGTTAAATAGGCACGACTTTGCACACATTTCTACCCTAAAAATGTAAACACAATTTGAACCTGACCCATAATTCAGAACATGCTATAAAAAGCTAGAACAAACATAAATTTTTACAGCCTATTGCAGTGTATGTTATGTAGGAACATATTCCTTTGTTAAAAACAAAATGATAAAAAAGTTTAAATGAATAAAACTATAAAGTCTGTTGTTATATAAGTGCTAAAGCATATATTTATGGCTCAGTGTTGAAGAAACCCAAATGGATGAATATTTGTTGTAATCAGTGGTGTAAAGTAAGAAATTACAAAAGTACTCAAAGTAGTTTTAAAATCATGTAGTTGTACTATCCCTTGAGTAGTGCTGTCTCGGTACTTTAACTCCACTACTTTCCTTCAACCTGCAGCCACTACTTTATTTAGTAGAAAAATTAGTCCTGCGATTCCTGTCCAATCAAATCGCACATAGAAACTAAATCGCATCATACTGAACAATTTTAAGACATGGGCACTTTTTAAATGCAGCAAACCATTTGGAAGCAATAAAAGTGGCCAAGAAGATGTCTTAAATCTTTACACACAATGACTGTTTAGACCAGGGGTCACCAACCCTGTTTCTGGAGAGCTACCTTCCTGCAGAATTCAGTCCCAACCCTAATCAAACACACCTGAACCAATTAATAGTACCTAATGCAGCACTTGATAATTACAAACAGGTGTGTTTGGTCAGGGTTGCAACTGAAATGTGCAGGAAGGTAGCTCTCCAGGAACAGGGTTGGTGACCCCTGGTTTAGACTGCTTGTCACTGATCCCAGCAGATACACGTCCTAAGACATACTGATATTAGGTTAGATTTAGATCTTCAGGACAATGTTATTTTGACATCCAGTAACGACGTGAAATGACGTTGATTTTTGGTTGTGTTGGAAAGTAACCAAAATCCAACATCGAGCCAACATCTTAGATCAACAACATATTGATGTCAAATACTGACATTTATTCGTCAGGTGTGGCAACCAAAATCCAACGTCCAATAGACGTTATAGTGGTAACATCCACACAATGTCAAGCTTTTACATTATTAGACCGCATTTAGGTTGCATTGGAAAGTAACCAAATGTAACGTCTGTCTGACGTTAATCATTGATGTCGACCTAATGTTGGGTTCTGACGTCAACCCAAGTTTTATTTCCAAACATAATGCAACTTCCCACATCGTTGAGGTACAATGTCAATCTGACATCATGTTGACATCCTTTGCCTGCTGGGATGAAACTGCCAAATAGTCTTAAACAGTTAGAAAATGCTCTACAGAATGTTACGTTTACACACACATGCACAAATTGCATGTAAAGGCATCAGACTTTCACAGCTCAATACTCTCTTGAATAGTTTTAAAAGGACTACTTTTCACACATATTTGAGTATGATTTACAACATATACTTTTACTCGCACTACATTTTTGGCCAAGTAATGATACTTTTTCTTGATTATGATTTTTCTGTACTCTTTCCTCCACTAATTTTAATTGATAAAGAGTGACAAAAGAAACACTTAAAAGTGCATTTTTGATGTTTTTTATACATTAGATTTAAAAAAAAATACTGAAAAGCCAAAAAACTCAAAATCTTAAATGTGACAGGTGCACGAAAAACAGTTTTTGTCTGTAGTTTCTAGCCTTCAGCAGGTGTGTTGTATACTTAGAGCCGCACTGAAGCAGTTTTGTTTGTCTTGCCTCTGAGGATAATTGTACGTTTACAGGAAGCACTTTCTTTCATCCGCATGTTGACGTGTTTTAGATCTGGATTCCCCAAAGCACCTCAAGGCAATTGAGCAGACAGATGAGAGCATAACTCTGGAGTGGAGAAACAGCAGAGCCAACGTCCTCAATTACCGTGTCAAATACGGCCCACTTTCTGGAGGGGAGCATGGAGAGCTGGTCTTCCCCAGCGGCCTGCAAGACACCACTCAGGCTAAGATCACTGGTGAGAGGCCAATCTGAATTACACAATAATCCCTCCTTTGGGATTACAAACCATGTTCAGTACAAACAGTCCATAAAGATTAAAAAAAAGGAAGGCGAAAGAGTAAAGTGAGGTTCTGCCGCAATGCGAACCAGACATTGGAGAAGTTTTCCGTTAAACCCATTTTATTTTATTACCTGAAAACGACCCTTCTGCATGTTCAAGACATTGTTTCCTCATCAAATTAGGAATGTGGTTCTCAGATTTGGCCTGAAATAATGGAAGTCTTTCTGAAAAATTATTGGAATTATTTATTGGAAACTCAGAGATTTAAACAGAGATTTAAACAGGCTAATCTAAAGGGATACTTCCCCCAAATGTTAAAATTCTGTCATCATTTAATCTCTTTTCACTTTTTCTGAAGCTTTTTACTTTCTTTTAAACACAAAAGAAGATCTTTTGAAGAAAGCTGGAAACCTGTAAAGATGTGGAAACTTTCCATGTTGGGGTGAACTATCTTTTTAAATTTGCCTGAACAGGGATAGTAAGAATTTTTTTAATGGCATCCGTGTGCTATTAAAAGAGGCTATTTAAAATATGTTTTACATATTAATAGTCTCCAGTATGTGAACTTGAAACAAAACCTTCCCCTACTTCTTAGTTTGTACATGACAGATGGTTTTCTATCTGAAAAGACTCGTTTTTTTCAAAGTAAAAAAAAAGTGATGATCCTGAGAGTCCCTGTTCCGTTGTCCCGTTCTGTGACTCATGAAATTAAATATTCTAAAATATTGTGTAGTTTAACATTTGAATTATTATATAATAAGTTATATGTATGTTGGTTGACTGTATATATATATATATATATATATATATATATATATATATATATATATATAAATTATGAATAAATTATTTTGTTTATCAATTTATTAAATGTAAAAAAATATTAAATATTTATTACAATTTTTAACAACTGTTTTCTTATTGTCTGTAGTTTTACATTAAATTATTACTCCAGTCATTATTGCTTTTATTACTATTACCATTAATAATAATAGTAATAATAATAATAATACAGTAATTTTTGAAGGATCGTGTGACACTAAAGACTGGAGCAATGAAGCTGAAATCTCATCTTTAAAAACTAGAATAAATGATTAAATTAAATTTCAAACTACTTTTGAACAGTTATTTCATTGTGCAATAACGTTTTACAATTTTACAATTTGTACTGTATTTTTGATCAAATAAATGCAGCCTTGTTGATTAAGATAATCATATTTTAAAACATTTCAAAATCATACTGATTCCAAACTTTTGACCGGTGTGTTTGTGTGTGTGTGTATATATACCCACATTCATTTTACTTTTTTATAATAATTCTAGTGATATATATATAGGTAAAAAAAACATTGCTGACTGCAGTTCACTTAATGACCACCGGTGTCGCTAATATTAAGGTTTCTAAATATAGCAGTTATTTCCAAATGAGAGCTTTTGTTTTAATGACGTTAAACATTTACACGACTTAGTGGGAATGAGATGCTACCCTTTTTTTTAGGTAACAATGCCTCATTCATATCTTAAATGAAGTAACACTGGTGCTTCAATGTGAAAATCCCAGGAAAAGTGCTGGCTTTCTTCCTAACAGCAACACTCCTATTGTACACTTGTGCTTTGAGGCAATCTCCAGTGCTAATTCTTATTCTCTACAACCATGTGTTACCGCAAGCAGGGATTATCATGGCTGGGAGAAAAAATATATTCAAAATGGATAATAGATTCTTTGTCTGGTTTGCTCCTTTGTCCTTGGGAGGCCTGTTCGCTGTAAATAAGGCGGACGATCTGTTCAGCTAATAACGCAGAGTCTCTTTCACACACACATACACATCTCACTAGTTGTCTCTTTCACACAGTTATTATCTGTAATTGCCGTCACGCCTGTGATTTTATTGATAATGAGCTTCCTCTGCATTACGCGTAATTTCATGCTGGAGGACTCCAGCACAGTGACCTCTGCAGGAGCCAATACAGGCATTAAGAGGGGTAAAGTGTGGGATTTGGGCTAAGGGCTCTTGTGAATGGGGGTGTGGGGATTTGAGAATCTCTTGTATGATGGTAAATATTGTTTCTGGCCTGTGGAGAAGCTCTTTGATGCGGCAACCTAAAGGCATTAGATTGATATGGCGCGCAGATGAAATTAAAACCTCACAGTGGCGAGTACAAAAAATAATTGCCTTCTGTGGAGGGTCCAAAAATAACTAATGTGAGAGAATAATGGTTTCGTTTTTGCTTAATGATTTAAGAGTAAGGAATCTGTTGGGCTTTTTCTTAGGCCTCAGGCCTGGGACTGAATATGGAATGGGAGTGACTTCAATCAAGGAAGAGCGTGAGAGTTTGCCTGCTACGACCAACGCTGTGACTGGTAAGACTTAACAGAAGCGACAATAGCTGTTCTATTTACATATTGAATGTGTATGTGATTGTCTTGTTTTCTTTTATGATGCTCGAGTGAATTCTGAATGGAATTGTAATTTAGAACAAAGATTAATATACTGACTGTAATCAGGGGTGGATTTAACCAATAAGTATGCCCACACGCAATCTGCGAACGCAGAGTTCCAAAGAATTTCGCAGATTTTTAGCCCATCATTGATTCTGTTTATTTACTTGTGTTAATGTGTGGAAACTTATATTTATTCAGTTTTTTAATAAATTTCAGTAGTATTATTGACTAATATGAAAATGTTAATATAATTTATTCACAATACAGTTTGTAAAGTCATATTGTCTCTCTTTTAGTAGATATATTATATAGAAGACTTGCTTTGTTTACCAAATAAAGTGGATCTAATTGGATTTGCATTGTAGACAATAAATACAAGTTAAAAAGATCTTACGTTTTACTTCATATATTAAGGTTTTAGTTATGATGCTCCCAAAATTATTCCACATAAATCAGCAGATTTGTAACAAAATTCTGCGTAGAAATAGCAAAAAATGTCCACAGATTCCGTCTGGCCCTATCATTATTCAAGGTAAGCAGCCACATAGGGCCCCTGGAAATCTGGAGGCCAGTAATAAATACCTAGAAATTCTAAGTATACCTATAAACTATATATAACATAGTTTTCTACCATTTTTGTGTGGTGAGAGTTCAATAAATGCAATTTTAACTTGATTAAATATTATTCAGTATAAAATCAAATATAATATTATTATAATAATGTAATAATATTATTACAAAGTAAAATATCCACCATGAAGCAGTTCAGCTGTCAAATTGATAAATAAATATTTATTATTTTTAGTTGTAAATTCATTTGGAGAAATCTAATTAATTAAAATGTAGAGATTGCACTAATTTAGTAGAAGATTGAGTGATAAAAAAAGCTATATAAATAAAAATTAAATAAAAGTGGAAAGGGTGAATTTCAGGACTTGGGCCCTATGACTGGAATTAAAATCAAAAATCAAAATCACTAAATCTGCCACTGACTCTAGTAGTGATACTGATGGGTTTGTAAAGAACTTAAAAGTTTGAAAAGCATTATATTAAACATCTGCTGTTGTTTAATTCAAATCTTCTGAAGCCTTTGTGTGACACAGAACAATAATGAAAGTTGTTATAAATTGAAGATATTAATATTCATTATATTGGTTTGTTCATGTTTGGTTTAATTTGAAAACAATTAATTATTTTCAGTTGGATCTAGATGTGCGGTACTGCCAAAAATTACATCTCTATATCTATTTGGATTTTAAATATGATTCATTCACCAAGCAAAAATGGGTTTGGGGTTCATGGGATCAGGGGTTGGGATTCTACAAGCATGTACTTGAACCCATGGCTCATTTGACCTGTTCAAAATTGATTTGATTTATTGATTGATTGATTGATTGATTGATTGATTGATTGATTGATTGATTGATTGATTGATTGATTGATTGATTGATTGATTGATTGATTGATTGATTGATTGATTGATTGATTGATTGATTGATTGATTGATTGATTGATTGATTGATTGATTGATTCTGGAATAAAAAAAAAACTATTTTTCCCTGAGAACTGGTCTGCTCAGGATTTGGTTGGAACTAGTTTCGATGGCCAAACGTAAATTAAAATGTATCTAAATTTGTCTAAAATGTAATTCATGCAATAGTATTACCTGTATCTGTTATACAGGTGTATAAAATCAACAACACATTCACATTCACACTCATTCATTGATATTCAGGAAAACAACACTCTTTGCTTGTGTGACATTACTTTACTGTCAAATTTCATTATGTAAAGCACACACACACAGATAAAAACCCCCATTTAGGCAGTTTTGGCTTCATAACAATTATGAATAATTGTTCAAAATAATTATAAAAGGCATCGCTACTGTATTATATTAGGCCTCATTAGACACTGAATGCTTTGGAACTTTGTATGTTGTTTATTTGTGATAGTGTACACCCCTAGTTGGAAATTTTAAATGAATCATACTGATTCAGTGATCCTATTAGAATGGTTAGCAGTCCCCTGGATTATTAAATGTATTGTGTAGCTTTAACTGACATCAAATATAACAAGCATGCCTATTTACAATATTGCATTATCCTTTGGCATTCTTTTCCAAGTTTCTTGTTATGTTTCCTTAAAAGTTCTTTGGTGGTATTCAGAAGAAATTGAGGGTGGTTAAATGATGACTAAATTGCCAATTTAACAAACTAATCTTTTCATGTCAATTCCCTTGCCTCTTAGATCTTGATCCTCCCAAAGACCTTCAAGTAAGTGAGACCACAGAGACCACCCTGGCACTGGTTTGGAGAAGGCCGGTTGCTAAAATCGACACCTATAGTCTAGTGTTTATACCTGCGGATGGAGATAAAACGGAACTGAAGATACCTGGTGCTGCAAATACCTACATCCTGACTGGCCTGAACCCTGGCATGCTGCACACCATTACCCTGACCGCTGAGAGAGGAAGAAAGATGAGTGCGCCAGCCACTCTATCAGCATCCACAGGTTAGTCTGCATCACTACATTTTCATTTATATGTTTTATGAATGCGTCTTCACATCCACTTTTCTCCTGCTTCTAGAGTGGAAAAAAGCAATAGTGCTTTGGATTGTGAAATCAGCTTTAAAAATTGGTTTTAAATCTGATGGTTTCAGCCATAAACTTTGAAGATGTGAAGGCAGCTCAGGAATATAATATAATATCTTTATTTTCCCTCCTGATGTGTCAATATTTCTTTTGGAGTTTGAAGATACTGTAGTCTTTGTTCTATGACTTGAATGAATCATTTTTAGCTTCCTATCTTGAGGAAACCTCCAAAAAAATCTGAAAAATATTCATATTGTCAGAATGCCACCGTACACGGGAAATGGGTGGCTAATATCCTTATTCTCTGCCCTCAATTGTGGCATGTGGGTTTATTTTATAGCCAAAATCTCTGTGGTTAGGATACATCCACAGTTACCAAATGTTCTTGCTTGGTAATCATTTACTAAAGCCAAAAAGCTATAAAAAATATAGCATCAGTTGTTTGCTTTGGTCGCCAAGGCAAGACAACAGATATAGTGTTTCTCAAGATCCCAAACACACACACACACACACAAACGCACAGAAAGCTCATTCATGTGATAATCGTCAGAGTGAGCCCACTCCCCTTTTGGATTTGCGTGATTTGACCACAATGAACTGTGGGGCGGACTGATAAATAGGACACATGCTGAGCCGCCTGTTAAAATGTTGTCTCTGAAATCACCAGCACTATAATCCCAATGCATTTATTTCAGCAACCATTATCGGCCTTAGACACGGCACACAAACATGGGCATACACTTCCCTCAGACCCAATGGAAACGGGAAGGTGGGGGGCAGGGAGACCTTTAGGTTTGGGGTTTCTTCTGTTCTCTGAATGTCTCTCTGGCATCATTATAAGTGTTTCAGCTTGTAATATGTAGATGTGGAGACTAGAAGGCTGAGACCCTCTCAATGAAAACTCATGAGGATACAACTAGATGGAAAAGAGAGAAAAAAATAAAGTAAAATTATATATATATATATATATATATATATATATATATATATATATATATATATATATATATATATATATATATATATATATATATATATATATATTTATATATATATATATATATATAAATATATATATATATATATATATATATATATATATATATATATATATATATATATATATATATATATATATATATATATATATATATATATGCACTAAGCACTAAGTTTCATTTTGTTAAGGTATAGTCACATTTACAGAATTAGGTTGAAAAAAAGTGTATTGTAAACAGTCAAGCCAGGCAGTTTTATGTTGATATTTTGTAGGTTGTAAAGAACCAACAAGTTATTGTGGTAAAACTTCATATTAAAGAACACATATTCACTAATAACATTAATTATGTAATTACATTTCAAAAAATTTTTGCTTGTAATTTGAGTACAGAAATGACAGTAAAATATTCACAATTTTCCCTAAAGCTGCGGTCACACTAGAGTTTGAGCATGCAAAATTCTGTTATACAGAGCTGCAAAAAGAGGCGGTATTAAACAAGATGGTTTGACATTAAAAAAATCCAGCGATTGGTCCATATTTTACATTTCTGCCCAGAGAGGTCATGTTTTAAACTTGAATGGTCTCACACTGTCATGTGATACCATTTGGCAGGTCAGAGTTCACCAAGCTTGAATTTTGTAACGCAGCGAACTGTGAAACTTGACACATGAGCTTGCAATTCCGGTCTGATGCATTTGCGTTTGTATCAATAGAAGTCCATGGGGTGAAAAGTCCAGTGTGACCACGGCTGAATTCGAATTTTTCCTCTCTCTTTTAGATTTTGCTTTCTGAACCTTCTGATATGTGTCTTATCACTTAGCTTTAAATGTTCACAATACAGAATGACCATGTAAATTGACCTTTTGACACTATAGTTTAATTCATGCTTCAAAACTTGTTCGGGACCAATCAAAATAAAATAAAAAGTTATCTCCAAAGTAATCTAAAAGCAATCCATACATAATCAGAATATGTTACCTTAAATAAGAAATCTGGCTTTTGTTATTGACTACAACTGTCATCTTAATTATTATCAGTAAGAGACTGCCATATGTAAGATCTCCACCCAGCACAGCTGATAACAGCTAGAGTTTTCTCTCAAAAATAATATATGCAAATGAGCAACTAGTTAATTGAGAATATGTGTTTTAAGTTTTACAATTTTATTAGAGTTTTGCATTCCTTTTAAAGCTGGAAAACTATTTCCAATTCATTGTCAGTTTACCTTGCTTAGTTTTCTATTGAAACGAATTCACCTTTGACGACTGTAAATATGACCAAACATTCATGGTTAGAAGAACCTGCATGTTTTAAAGCTCACATACAGAGGTGAAAAACACAAATGGTTTGCATGCATCTAAAAACAGCTTTATTCATACACCCTTGAGATGTTTGTGGCCTGAGGTCCTCCAAACAATAAAGCCGTTCTTTTATTGTATTTCCTCCGATTTCCATTTGCATGCAGTGAAGGCCACCCCTCAGACATACATGGAGCGCTTGCAGTTAAAGGAACTCTATTGGATAAGTGTACAAAATGAATCAATTTAGCTAAATTTAAGTTCCCATGAATGGCGCGAGATGATCAATGAGTTGTTTTGCTGTTTGACAGCTCAGTATTGTTTCATCTCCAGGTTTCAAAAGCAACAAGCGGCCCTAATGCCTGGGAAGGTCATTCACTTCATCCGCATTGTCTCTCACCCTATTTGCACGCCACGTTTCTCCTCTCTTGAATGTGCATAGACAGGATAATGGTTAGCCCACCGTGCATCTCCAAGCTTTCTGCCCCCTCTTTCCCTGTGAATGCTGACAATGCACAATGATGTTCAATTATAGGTTGCACTGCGCCGCGCTGCATGGCTGCCTCCCATGTTTGAAGTGTTCTGCGTACCTCTGCTCAGGCAGGCTAAGCAGGACCTTCAAAAATTAATGGCTTTTCTCAGGGCCATTAATACCAAAGCTGTCTCAGCAAGCTGGTGCTTGGATGTTAATAGGTTGCGTAGAGAAATGATTGCAGATTTGTTTGTTTATCACTACAACTTTCTGAAAGTTAATCATCTGTTTTCTTTTTCACCATTGCATGAACAGATGTTCAGTTTTAAACAGATGGAGATGAAATTGGTGAAATTAACAAATTGCTTTTTTGTAATTGTAAGAAAGATTATCTGTTTTTTAATTTAATTTAATTTAATTTATTTAATTAATTTAATTTAATTTAATTTAGTTTAATTTAATTTAATTTAATTTAATTTAATTTAATTTAATTTAATTTAATTTAATTTAATTTAATTTAATTTATTTATTAATCTGGGGTCGCCACAGCGGAATGAACCTTCGTAGCGGATGCCCTTCCAGCCGCAACCCATCTCTGGGAAACATCCACACACACTCATTCACACACACTCATACACTACGGACAATTAAGCCTACCTAATTCAACTGTACCACATGTCTTTGAACTGTGGGGGAAACCGGAGCACCCGGAGGAAACCCACGCGAACGCAGGGAGAACATGCAAACTCCACACAGAAACGCCATCTGACCCAGCCGAGGCTCGAACCAGCAACCCAGTGACCTTCTTGCTGTGAGGTCACAGCACAACGTACTGCGCCACTGCGTCACCTTTTATTTATTATTTTATTTTATTTTATTCAGCTATGCAGTGAAGATTTCATAAATACCTCTTTGTGCCTACGTTTATACATTTGCCTTTAAGCAATGAACACAAACTTAAAAAGAGAATGTCTTAGAAACCAGCCATAGTTTGTTCTTCTCCTGAATGTACCTGTCAAATTAATTATCTTCTGATCTGTTTGTCATCCAGATGAGGAGAAGCCTCAGGTGGGCAACATCACCATCTCTGATGTGTCTTGGGACAGCTTCAGTATGTCCTGGGATCTGGACAGAGGAGAGGTTGAGGGATTTCTGATTGAAGTGTCTGACCCAGATGGCTTATCTGATGGCCAGAACCACACACTGTCTGGCCAGGAGTTCAGCCTGGCTGTCACTGACCTCTCTCCTAGTACTTTCTACAGGGTCACACTGTACGGGCTGTACAAGGGAGAGCTCTTAGACCCTGTCTTTGCCGAAGCCATCACAGGTATCAATACTTGCCAAGTCTTGAGCCAGCTTGGCCATCTTTTTGGCATCTTTTCTTTTCCAGTCTCCTTTGCTTTGCCTCAAACGGCAGTACAGACTAACCTCTTGTCTCTTTTGTGGAGTTCATCACATCACATGGTGAATTGATACTAACACTTTTTTGAATTTTAAGTTATTATAGTATTCATAGTGAATTCATCTCTCCATCATCCATCACTGAAACTTCATCTTATTTTCCACTATTAATATGTGACCATGGATCACAAAACCAGTCACAAGTATATATTATCTGATAGCTAAGTAAATAAGCTTCTCATTGATGTATGCTTTGTTAGATTATTGGAACATTTTTCGGCAAGATCTGAGGGTTCAAATTAATCTAAATACTGAGAAAATCACATTTAAATTTGTCCAGGTTCTTAGTTCTTACCAATGCACGTTACTAACCAGCAATTAAGCCTTTATAGAAGATTACTTCAAATAAAAATGGTTCATTTTGACTCAATATAGTGTGGCTATTCCCACAAATACGTCCATGCAAGACTGGTTTTGTGGTCCAGGGTCACATATAGAAAGTAAGGTAAATATTTAGTAATAGTAAAAACTAAAAAGCCTTAGCCAGTATGACCATTTCCATAATATATAGATATAAATTTATACA
The DNA here is from genome assembly GCF_052040795.2 of Danio rerio. Classification (NCBI taxonomy): domain Eukaryota; kingdom Metazoa; phylum Chordata; class Actinopteri; order Cypriniformes; family Danionidae; genus Danio; species Danio rerio. The sequence continues at coordinate 29,627,933 of NC_141025.1, read as the reverse complement.
AGGCCTGTAGCCAGCCCAGTGAAAAGGGGGGTTCTTTTTTCTCAAAAAGTGGACCTTCTTGCAGATATTCGCATATCACTATTTATGTTTTCCTTTCAATATTTCGATGCTAAAGCTTTAAATAGCACTTTTTAAATAATATAATAATTAACATCATATGTTGCAGTAGTAAAGTAGTATACAAACAGGTTAATCATGTTTATAAGTTATACATATTTAGCTGTGTGGCTTAGGTCAGGTTAATATAAAGGAAATTTGACTGACCTGTAAAGAAAATTTCATGATTCAAATTTAAAATGAAAGTAGCCTGATCCATCATGACATCTCAGAATGAATCTCAGTTTTAGAATAGACCTACTGTCATATATAGTATATGCAGGGCTTGATATTAACACCCGCCAGCCCAAAGCTGGCAACAAGTTGCCAGAGCTGCCTCGTCCCTAAAGATTAGAATTTTAGTTTAAGACAGTTTGTCAATATGCGTGCAAATGTGCTCTTAGAATCAAGAAGCAGCATGATTGATAACTGTTCGCCGAGCAAAAGAAAGCAGGTGAATACCGAATGAGAGAATGATCAGGCACATGGTAAGACACAGGCGATCTTCGCTCACTGACGTTGTGAGTGAGGCAAATCTAATGTAATGCGTGCAAGTGCTTAAAAGCTCCCGTTTCTTTGCGCAAAACAATTGTGCCTGGAAATGCAACTGGTGAAATTGTTTCTCTTTAAAATAAATTGTTAAAAAGTGGCACTCATGCAGCCACGGTTTTGCTGCTTTCAAGAGATCTCCAGGTTTTTTAGCCCAATTCTATTTTTGTACCCCTTCCCTTTGGCCCCTAAAACCAAGTGTGAGGGGGAAGGACTTAAAAAATGTACCCCTAAGAATTGGGACAGCACTACAGCACCTGTAGACATCATCATATGTCATCGCGATCTCTTGCTTCATATGAGATCAGACGATCGTGACTGCTGTAGTTATTCCAGTTGCATTATTTTTTGGTATTTATCTTCAAGAAATCACTGAAGGCATATATCATGTTATCATAATGATATAATGTGGCAAGAAGCTCTTAACTGTACTGTGCATTACAGTGGCCATTTTTATCTATGTAAACACAACAAAAACAACATTAACATTATAGCAGAAGCAGACACTGTAAAAAGCCCATTCCCAGCCAATAGACTTTTCTGACTGGGTATTCGAGTGTCAGAATGTTATAGGACTGTTATAAAGGAGTAATTATTAGGGATAATAGATCCGTTTTTATTTAAATGTATTTTGTTTTTTTTAGCATGGTGGTAAAACATGAACGCAGTTTAGAATATATTAAAACGTGTGCTTGTTTGTTGTAAAAATTCGTAATAATGACAAAAATACTAATTTGTGAATCTCCTGACTACCGGGTGCAGCGATCCGGCCGTTGTGGCTGGTGTATTCTGGGAAATTACCTTACCCCTTGGTTTTGAGTGAGGTCTTTGTTCGAAGGGCAATCTACCCCCTTCCCTTCCGCCCTACACCTTCAAGCTAAAAAGAATTGGGACACCCCTGCACCTTCAAAGGAACACGCAAAACAAGGGGTAGGGCTAAGGGTAAGGGCTAGAATTGGGATCCAGTAGCTGTTGCCGCTTTCGCTTTTGCCATTCTTTGAACAGATTATTACTGGGCCTAATGTTAACCTAACATAATCATCCTTTCTCTATTGCACACAGAATATTTATGACCTGCTTTCTTTTGATTACAGTTACTTTTGTTGATATGATGTTACAATAACATTGCTTAAATAGGAAATAACCATTTATCTATGGTTACCTGATGATCTGGGACCTTTAGCCTGGACAAACTACTGTGTATAGTTTTAGATAAAAGAGAATAATTTTTTAAACTGTCAATTGTTTTTAAAAAAAAAAACATTTTTGTTGAATAAGAAGTGTATGTATATAGCTATATTTAGCTTGTTTTTAAACATTATTTAAAATTTGTGGCAAGAAAATAATTAGTTTAATGTGGCCAGAGGGGAAAAAAAAGGTAAATCCTTAGTGTTGAGTCATGTGAAATAAAAAAGGTTAAAATAAAATGGAGGCATGTTGACATTACACAAAATGTAAAAATTATCAATTTTAAGCATGACAGACAAATATATGCATATAAAAATATATTTTCCCAACAACAAAATTGTGGCTAGTGAAAATGGTGAGTGGCTAGTAACGTTGGAAAACTACTAGCCACAGTGGCTGTTGATCAAACAAGTTAATGTCAAGCCCTGAGTATATGAAATGCGTTAAATGTAATATATTAGAAGTAACAGCATTCAAAAAGACACATGATCTTCTAGGTATCACACCGTATCTATAAATAGCAGGAAGCAGCATTGCGGCTGATGTTACACGTTACATGACAACACCAACATCCAATCCTTGCTACAATATGTCTTTACTGTCTCCATACTGCAACACATATGCAAACTTGTAAAACATACAACACTTTATTAACACTTAAGAAGTTAAGATAACCCAATGCAGTCCACGGAACATGATTTCAGAAATATGCAAAGCACTGCAAACAAACCAACCCTCTTTCAAGTCAGCAGCTGTGAATATGTGAAATATCTGCACTCTTCCCATCTGCTGAATTACACGTTGAAGTATGCTGACATTCAGAGCACACCTGCACTGCATCATAATGCTTCCCCACACATTCACGTCCACATAATCACCGGCTCAGCCTGCAGGTGCGCCAAATGACCTCTGCCTGTCATCGCCGCTACATTTGTGTTTAACAGGCAAAACCGAGTTAGACTAATGATCCCTTTTTCATTCTAATTGACTGCGGCATTCACTTCGCATTGCTGGCGAGTCCATTTAAATCACTCGGTTTGTGGCATTTATCGTCTATACCAGCAAACCAGACAAGTTGTATTGTAGCAGGCATACATTTATTAGCCGCATACCAGAGTTTCGCCCCCTCCTCCGAGCGTCGGCCCGGGGTTTACTGCCATGGAAGTGATCCTGAGGAGTTTTTGTGGCTTCTTGTGAAGGATCTTTTCAGTATGCACGCCCCGTTTTCTGACCCTGCGCTACTTCTCATTCTTGTGCCTCACTTTCACACATTTTCTTGGCGTTTATCAGCCAGTGGCTGCAGGGGCCACAGTTGTAGCAGTCTCTCAAGTCTGCATGCAAATAGGCAGAGGAGAAGGGGAACCGATTGGATTTCTGCTAACCTCCTCTTTATCCACGCTACGTGACCCATGAACTCTCGCCTCGCTCTGTCCCGAGTGAAACAGGCTTTCAAAAATGTGCGATATTTACAAAAAACGTGCTTTCTTTCCCCCCGCTGTAGAGCGTTTAGCTGTGTCAACACTGATATCCCCCTCAGAGGTTTTAGCTGCAGAATTACTGCTTCCAGACCTTGTTCCTGTAGGTTAGCTGGCGCCTTTTCCACCTCCACAAACAGATGCCTCTTTGTCGAAGCGGAGAGACTTAGAAGGCAGTCAGATGAAAGTGATCCTTGGAGAGCACATGTTAGTACTCTTGAAACACTGCTGACACTCTTAAACAAGTGAACGGCGCTAATGAAGAGGGACAGCTCCACAGGATTTGTCCTCGCTGGTTTTCATTTGCAACACTTTTCCACATTCAGCAAATGTCTTTTCTGTTTCACATCATCCAGAGCTTTGGAGGAAGAAGAGGTTCAAGCTGGTCGAGGAGCTTTTCTTCTTCTCTTCTTTTGAAAGTTTAGTTTAGGACAACGGGCCTCTGTTTAGGCATTGTTGGCTTGGATCAATGCAGCATTGTCTTTTAAACATTTAAGTGTGATCTCATTGTTTGGTGTGATATCTTTATTGAGTTTCCATAATTTGTTCATGTGCCCTCTGTGTAGTTGATCCCAACACAGAGGCTGATCAAAATTTAATCAATTACAATTATTGTCTTTTTTTATTCAACAGGAAAAATCCCAAATTTAACTTGAAAATGTAAACAACAGCATGCATTTCTTCAGAAATATTGCATTCAGATGCTTGCATTTTTTTTCTCATAGTTTATTAAGTTTATATAGTTTAGTTAATGTTAAATTTCAGTTTTTCTCAATTGCTTTAATACAGTTCTCAGATCAGAATTAAAATTCTCAAAACTACTTGTTCAATTATCACATTATTGTAACACTTGTGCACATCAAAAAAGAAGTTTCATTTCTTTTAACAAGTTGCAAATGCTTGCGTACATCCATACAGCAATTTTCTGCTGTTTCCTACATTATCAGTTGCTTATGTCATGTTGATCAAAATGAATTGTAATGATTTCTGTCTGAATAGTCTCACCCCACAGCATTTAGGCGTTAGTTCATAGCATAAGCCTTTACATCCAGAGTACACTGTTATATTGACATGACAACATGGCAAAGTCATTTGACTGTCTTATCCATACACAATGACATAAAGGCTTGTAATTTCAATGACACTGACACATTCGTTGACACAGATATGTAGTTTTGAGAGATGAACTAAGGATTTTTAGCAAGAGACTGCCTTTTGCACGTAATCCATGGTATTTTGCTATTTGTACGCGTTGTTTTGAGAAATGCAATTATGTTTTTGTGTATTTCAATTCTGATCTGAAAAATGTACCAAAGCGACTGAGAAAAAAATGTAATACACAATGATTAATAATGATGTATTATTTTAATATATTCAATTAAATACATCAACAGCCTGGATTGTTAGTTGTCGCTGGTTCTGACTGTTCTGACCAGCCTTTAGAAATGAACAGTAACTATTTTAATTAGGTGTAGTTACCATAGTAAGGAAATATGCTCATTTTGTACATGATAGATAGGTAATGGTTATCAGCTGATAGATATGGGCCAGTAGGGGCCTTCTGCACCTACTAGTATCTACATGGTTAATCAGCTACAGATCACATACAGCTGCAGCCAGAAGTTAACAAGAATTATTTATATTATTTATTAAATTTCCCATTAATTGAATTTTATTAACAACCCCAACCCTAAACCCAATCCTCAGTAATGTAAAAACAAATCTGGATCTGGGGTCTTCTCTATTAGTATAGCTGATTAACCATGTGGATTGATGATAACAGCCTACTGGCCCATATCTATCACTGATAACGCCCATTCAATCGAGTGATAACATTCGAAGCAGGTGTAAATATGAAGAAACTAATTAGTTTGTCATGTTTTGTCAAGTAACCATAATTTTAAAATAAAAGTCCAAAAAAAACTACAACACATTTCTTAACATAACTTTAAAATAAAAGAAGCCCAAAGTCAAAAATATTTTTAAAGTCATGTTAGAAAATTTTAACATTGAATAAAGAGCAAAACCTTGATTAGGACAAAAAACTTTTCACACTTACGACTAGGACATAGTTAATCGACTGAATTTATGTCATTATAATGTAAATTAAATTAATTAAAGTGTGGGTAAGGATAGTATCTTGATACATAAGAAAGAACATGAAGACAAATCCACAATGTATTAAACTTAGACCATATTCTGGCAGAAACAAGACTATTGTTAAAAAACAATGCAGCACTTATGTGGTCAAGACATCCGAATCCTTTATTTTCCCCCCGTTTTACATATCCACACCACAGCAATTGTTTCTCTAGAGATATCCCTCTCAGAATTCATATCAGTCATTGTCACCGGTCTTCCTGCAAGTTCAGCAAAAAAGAGATAAAAATGCATTTTCAGGATGAGCCCTTCTGTCAATGTGATTATAATGGATATGTCATTGTCCTGGAACGACTCTGTCTTGAACTCTACGTGACTGCTATTATATGGCGATACAATTATGATGGCGCAACCTAATATAATGGTGGAAAATTCATCAATGTCAATTTTTTTTTCTACTAACCAACAGATCTCATTCCATATTCTAATCCAAATATGTAAATTAAATTTCTTGGCTCACTGATTTCAGCATTGCCTGTCATAGATATAGAAACAACTGATAGATGACTGAACAATTGATTTTATTTTATTTTTTAAAGAAGGCTATTTTCATGCATGACTAATGCCATCGCTGATTAGTCTCAAACAAGGGAATCCACATTTAACCGTTTAACCTCTTTTTAAGTACATGTCACAGTTTACAGAGAAAAGCACAACTTTATTATTTTGTCAACCAGAAGCCGAACCTGAAGTGGAGCATATTACGGTGTCGGACATCACCCCGCACAGCTTTAAAGTGACTTGGACAGCGCCAGAGGCCGTCTTTGATTCATTCGCTCTCAAAGTCCTCGATTCAAGCGGCCTGGGTCGACCTCACCAGATCAGTGTATCTGGAGACAAGCGAACAGAAGCGGTCACAGGTCTCAATGAAGACACGGATTATGAAATCGAGCTCTTTGGGATCATTTTGGGACGGAAATTCCAGCCCATTTTCACTGTAGCTCGCACAGGTATTTGGATATTTAAAACAAGCTGGTGGTGGAACACTTTCTTCTTCATTTCCAGTGTTTTAATGTCTGTCCATCAGTAGATTGGTTTCATCATCGCTGATTTCATGGAAAACGCTTTCATTTATCCATTACCTGCTTAAATTCAATCCGTTGCTCATTACGCATCAAGTTTCATCCAAGCATTCTCTCATCATGCTTACTTTCTTTGTCTCTTTTTTGCTGTGTGTTTGAAGGTTTTATTTACAGAGCGGGACCAACTATTTTGTGTATTTGTCCTGGTTGCGTGCCTGTCTCTGGCGATCTTCTCTTGTGCTAGTGAGCTCCACTTTCCACTTGTGTCTGATGTTGGCATGTCACACTATTGTGTCTGTACTGGGGGCAAGTTAATCTTCTTGCATCTTTCACGCGAGATTCTGAGGTCCAGCTTTGAGAAATAGCTTTAAGGCCAGGCTCTTTGTCTGTGTGTCCTTTATCTGTAGTCCTCACGTCCTGAATGTTTACTTTGATGCATCTGTTTGTTCAGCAGGATAAATGGGCTAGTTCAAGAAGTTTCTTCACACTTCGACTGTATTTTTGTTTCTGGGAAAAGGCTTTGTTTTTAACTCCTATTTGTGAAATGCTTAAACACGCAGTTTTTAACAGTATGTTGTGGTTGCTTGTTCTGTGTGTGTCATTTCTCCCAAGGGCTTGGAACACCGAAGGGAATACGCTTTTCTGATGTGACCGATACATCAGCTACTGTTCACTGGACTATGCCACATACCCGTGTAGACAACTACAGGGTCATCTATGTGCCCATTCAGGGTGGTAAGTAACATGTCATCTTTGTGGTTCAAAATGCAAAATGCCTTTAAAGTAGCTTGAAAAGTCCTTTGTCCTATTTTAATAGTCATAAATTCGAATGCTTCTATATAAACTTTTGCCTTTTCTGCTGTCAGACAATGTGGCCTATTAAGACAGATATGCAGTCATCTAGGTTTATAAACAAAACATTGGCTGACAAAATAACCGTATACACCAAACGAGTTGACGCCAATGGCTGTGGAAAAAAGACCTAATATTAAAGTGAATAGCAAAAAGCTTTTTGTCAATGAATAGCAAGATGCATTAGGATTTTCTAAGAAATAAATCATAAATTTGTCCCATGCACCACAAAATCTTTGTGTTAATGAAACACTATTAGTACAGTTGTTCAATACGTCTGACACTGAAATATATACTATTTTGATGAATCAAGATGAATGAAATGAATTGAAAAAAAAACACAATATTCTCCATAGAATTTTACAGACAGAAACTTTGGTTGTCAAATGAAAGTTTTACAGACAAATTTCAAGAGGAGCGCGTGATATGTTTGATCGTGGCTGATCACGACTGGCCTCTCATCCATAATCAGGAATAATCCAATCAGGGGTGTGTTTCTCAAACAATGACTCACAGCTGAACTATCATAGTACGATACATCGTTTGGGAAAAGAATGATGTAGTGACTAGTGTTTCCCAAAACCCGTAGTTTCTCTGTTGCAGATCCATCGCTTGAGCCATGTTAGTTATAATGTAAAATGCCCATTATGATGCTCTAAACAGGGTGGGTAACAACTTCTTTAGAGAAGAGCCCCAAAATTTCTTTGTGCAAATTATATTGTTTTACATGCATTTGCTTAAAAAAAAATAAAAAATCCAATATTATTTTTGGTAAAAACCAAAAATATGCACTCGCTTTCTATATTAATTGAAATATATGTAAAAGGCACATACAGTGCCTATGTTTCCTTTACAGATATTATTGAGAACATTACATATTCTAATCTCAAACATAAAATGAAAAGTTAACACATATTCTAATATCATATATAAATCTTATAAATAAATAAATAAATAAATAATGAGGCTGTTAAATTAAATTGAAATTAAATGTAATATTTATTATTCATTAGGAAATAAAAAAATACTTTACTACTTTAACCTTTAGCTACTTTAATAATAATATTAATGATGATGTTGATTAATTAGAATATTGTTGATTTATTTAAAAATTTTTGAAAAGTCTGCTTTTACAATTTGACACATCCAAACCACTGCAGAAATCTTCTAACTAACAGGCCTATGTCATATACAGTACAGATACTTATTAAATAACCTACTATAAATTAAAAGCATTAACATATGCTTTGTTTTTTTTCACAAGCTTTGGAGACTTAAAGTAAATTCTGCTATTTAATAAAAGGTCACTTATAGCTTTCGTCATGAGCTATGGCTGGGTTCAAAATGACATCACGTTTTCAAAGTGCACTGCCAAGGGTGCGCAATTGTAAACATGAAGATTACTAAAACTGAATTGTAAAAATACTTTGAAAGCAAATTACACCTAAGAGTAAAGACTTTAATGTTTTTTTAAGTTTAAATGTTAGTCTGTTCTAAATAAATAGGGAATAGAACACAGCCAGGATTTTTGCCTCTACAAGTTTGCGAATGCTTGTTGGAACGATGGATTTGGGAAACGCTAAATTAACAAACTATGTTTGTAACGAGAGAACATGCAACCTTAGTTGGCTAACGATGTTTCGTGTCTCGAGACCTACCTGATCTCAGACCCTCTTATATGCTTGTTGACCAGGCAGAGGCCTGGGCTCAATTATCTCTGAGCTCAGGGTTCTCTTCCCAGGACAGCATGCCAAACCTGCTAATAGCGTCAGGCAATTTCTAAGCGTGAACTCTTGAAACACATCATGTATTTTTATAGTACCTCAGGGAAGAAAGTGCATGAAATGTATTCAATTGTAGCAATTGCTTATCTTGGTTTCTTACTAATTATGCACTTTCCTAAAATAAAATTTTGGCTTGATTTTGTCCAGACTTTCCAGGCTTCCCTTTTCAAGTTTCTATTGTGTACCTCCAGAACACTTGAGACACACTACACATGTTGCATAGGACCATATTGTGTGTTTTTTGGCTTAATGCTAGTCTCTATTCACAATATAGATAAGTTCAAACTTGAATGAAAATTCATTCTCAGAAAGTGAGACTTGACTGTGTGGTTTTCTATGAATTTGGATGGCTGCCTCCTGGCACATCATTGATTTATTTGTACTTCCTCGGTTTATGATTTCTCATAAATTGTTTCTTATGTAATATATTGCATAAGTTGAGGCGGAAATTCTCCCAGACTGCTGTTTTGGCATCATAAATTGATCTATTCGAAAAGATGCCCCCCAAAGGTCTCATAGTGTCCTTTTGGCTTCTCTGTGATCTTTCCCGGTGTTTAGATTAGTTCCTTCTTCAGTAATGTGAAACTATCCGTCGATATCATCAATCAAACACTCTGTTTTATCCATCAGGACAGCATTCTTGTATTTCACCATTATCAATCAATTACAGAGAATGCTGCCCTCTAGTGTGTTAAGCGACGAGTAGCTGATTGCAGGTCTCTGTCTCCCCCTGCAGGCAGTCCTCTGACACTGAGAGTGGATGGAGGAGAGTCTCAAGCCATGCTCTCCAATCTGACCCCTGGTGTCACCTACCAGGTCACGGTCATCGCTGTTAAGGGCTTGGAGGAGAGTGAACCCGGATCTGAAAGGGTCACCACAGGTATAGTTCAACCTAATTTTATTATAATCTCATGAAATGTATGGTCAGGAAAGCTCTAACTAATATAATTATCACAGCAAGTGAATAATTATGACTATTGATTAAATAAGCAAAACTAATTAAGATAAAAATGATATATATAATTTTTCTCTTACAATATACATTTAGTCAGTCGAGTCCTATGTTTAGAGCTTTATACAATACAGATGGTTTGAGAAAATATTTAGAGTATTAAACAAGTACAAATCAATGTTAAAACTATATAAACACTTATTATTTTAAATGTAGGTTTAATTTTGTACTTTGGTTGTGTCCATTTTTATTATTTTTGTTTTAATAATATAGAAAAAAATCTTTTTAGCAGTTTGGTTTTTATTTAAAGTCTAAATGAAAAATTGTAGTGCACCATTTAAGATCATATTTAGGTTTAATTTTAAGATATATTTAGATTATAATTATTTAGATTAAGATTACAAAATTTATTTATTGATTTATTATTATTATTATTATTATTATTATTATACATTAGGGGTGTGACGAGATGAGACAAGAGAATTGGGTCAACAGAATTAGAGGAGACTAGATTTTTACACTATTTTTAAGAAATCTTCATCTGTGTGTGTGTGTGTGTGAGCGCATGCTTAGAGATGTGTCTTTTACTAACTCTGTAAGTGCACATAATAGTGTCCGTGTGTGTAGGTCTTATCCTGTCGCAAAATGCGGCTAAAAGACCTAAACGACGGTAATATTTTGATTTCGTTCTTTGCTCTACACTTCAATAATGCGACCTAAATAGGAATACTCCACATGTCTTAATTACATTTGTTTAAAACGATTACGACTTTAAGAATATCTGAAGTGCTATGCCATTGCATGAATATGTAGCATGGTTAATGAGTGTGGCTGCAGTTGTAGCCTCTGTTGGATGCGGTAGCTGCGGACCTCTAGTTTAAAAAAAAAATTTGACTACGTCACACTCGCCCAAGCAACCGAGTGACATGCGCAACTCTTGAGCCCAGCCTGGTGTGTGCAAAGCACTTGATTTGCAGTTCAAATCAAATCCTGCCTCCGACCTGCCTCCGACTTTCAGTGCTAAATTCACCCTTATGCTCCATCAAAACAACACAACACATGAGACAACTTTTCACCTCGATGAGAAATCTCGATTTAATCTTGTGAGATCTCGTCATACAAGATCTTGTCACATCCCTGTTATAGACACATACAAATTACTAAAAACAAATATAAATGCAACTGCAAAGTCAATTTAAAAAGCAGCTCGACAGAAGGCAGTAATATGGAGTCATAAGTTGTACACATTTTGCTTTCCAGTCTGGCAGAAGCCTAGTAATGGCCTCCAGGCTGTCTGAGTGGTTTTTGCTTCTCTCATGTGTGTGTGTGTTTGTGTATCTGTTGGCCCTCAGCTCTGGATAAACCTCGAGGCCTGACAGCAGTGAACATCAGCGACACTGAAGCCCTGCTGTTGTGGCAGCCGTCCATCGCCACTGTAGACGGATATGTGATCACATACAGCGCAGACAGTGGTAACTCAGACTGTCAGTCATTATTCTTGCGGAACAGAAGGAAGCAGTGAGTCTCAGTTGTGTGTTTTGTTGTTTGTCAGTGGCTCCGGTGATGGAAAGGGTGTCTGGGAACACGGTGGAGTTTGAGATGAGCTCCCTCACTCCTGCTACTTTATACACTGTTAAAGTCTATGCATTCCGAGACACAGCCAAGAGTGCGGCAACCAGCACTGACTTCACTACAGGTGAGCCGATGGACACACTAATACCACAACACATCTCTGCTACTATATTCTACCAGCTGACCACTTCTGATGAATGAAAATTATGAAATTATTTATTTTGCCCACTACCAGAGTTAAATTGTAGAACTACAGTTGAAGTCAGAATTGTTCTCCCCCCTGTTTATTTTTTCCCTAATTTCTGTTTAAAGGAGAGATTTTTTCAACACATTTCTAAACATGCTAACTCATCTCTAATAACTGATTTATTGTATTTTTGCCATGACAGTAAATAATATTTGACTAGATATTTTGAAGACACTTCTATACAGCTTAAAGTGACATTTAAATGCTTAACTAGGTTAATTAGGCAGGTTATTGTATAACAATGGTTTGTTCTGTAGACTATTGAAAAAATGTTATAGCTTATAGGGGCTAATAATTTTGACCTTAAAATGGTCTTTAAAAAATTAAAAAGTGCTTTTATTGCTGAAATAGAACAAATAAGACTTTCTCCAGAAGAAAAAAAAATATCAAACATACTGTGAAAATTTCCTTGCTTTGTTAAACATCATTTCATTCATTCATTCATTTACTTTTCGTCTTTGTCCTTTCATTAATCTGGGGTCACCACAGCGAAATAAACCGCCAACTATTTTTATGCAGCGGATGCCCTTCCAGCTGCAACCCATCTGTGGGAAACATCCACACACACACATACACACACTCATACACTACGGATATTTAGCCTACCCAATTCACCTGTACCGCATGTCTTTGGACTGTGGGAGAAACCGGAGCACCCAGAGGAAACCCATGCGAACGCAGGGAGAACATGCAAACTCCACACAAAAACGCCAACTGATCAAGCAAACTTCTTGCTGTGAGGTGACAGCACTGCCTACTGTGCACTAAACATCCTTTGGGAAATATTTAAAAAAAAAAAAAAACAATTCAAAGGGGGGCTAATAATTCTGACTTCAACTGGAAATTCATTAAAGATGTATTGTGTCATAATAATATTATTCACTTTAATTATGAATTAATAACAATTATGAAGATTTACCTCAGTGTCTTTTTTTGTATTTTATTTTATTTTATTTTACTTACTGGGTTAATATCTCAGATTTGGCTATCTTGTATATGCTAATTTGTGAACCTGGGCCTTGGTCTTAAATTGCATGCATATATTTTTGCCAATTGCCAAAAATAAAGTCAATGTGTCAAAATGATACGTTTACTTTTATGCCAAAAATCATTACAATATTAAGTTATGTTTCGAAGATTATGTTGTATAAAGACTTTATGTGTATGTCCTACTGTAAATTGTTAATAACTGTCCAATTTTTAATTAGTATTATGTATTGCTAAGAATAATTTAGACAACAAGAAGCAATTTTGTCAATATTTAGATTTGTTTTAAAATTGATATTGTTTTATCTCAGTCAATTATTGTTCTGTTGGAAAGCTTATGTATTGATATTTCATGTGATGTATAATATTTTGAAAAAAAAGGTTACATTTAGTTTTGTCCAGGGTCAAATTTAGCATTATTCAATTATATAATTTAAAACTATATAATAATATTTTATACTTTTTTCAGAATCATGATTGAGAATTTGAATAACTCTTATTGAATAAGTATTTAAAAATATTATGTTAATGAGAATATTTTACATGCAGTATTTCAACCTTTTGAAATGTTACATCAATAAGGTTGTGCAAAAATACTGTAAACCATATGTAGAAACATGATAGATGTACTTTACACATGGAAATCATGGTTTTGGAACATTGTAATGATGAAGAAGTTTTAAGAAATGCTAGTTCCTATGAAAATTATTATCATGGTTAAAAAAACATTCAATTGTAATTCATGTGTACTTTTTCGTAAAATCTGCTATTTTAATTTTTAAAAATTACTCTTAAGATGTAACAGGGTGTCCACGGGTTCTTAAAAAGTATTAAAACTTGATAAATCAATTTTGAGACATTTAAGGCCCTAAAAGTATTTAAAAGTCTTAAACGCTATTTTACAAGGTATTAAATTTTGTATTAGTATGCTAAAGTTTGCCTTTAGAAATATATTGGGATGCTGTGTTGAAATCAAACAAATCCTGCTAGATTTAACATCTTGACTTAGTTTACTGCAATAACCAGGGGAACATTGTTATTCCGGCTGTTGTAAAGGCACCACCTGCTCAATTAACATTTTTATTCAATATATAAATACAGTTTTAGTTTAGTATTCATTTCTTGCAACCAGTATTTAGTAAATATACTGCAAGTTAGAATGTCGGCAGTGTTATTGGTTAAAACATAAAGTGGTGATGAGGTCTTAAAATGTATACAAAGAGTCTTCAAAGAGGTCTAGAAAGGTATTGCATTTCAATCTCTGATTTCTGTACATACCCTGAGTAAACTTATTTCTTGCTAATAAAAAAAAATCTTTGTCATTTGTGCATTGTCAACTAAATGCTTATAATTTGTATATCATTACTCATCCTCAATACCACTTTGACAACTAATTCCCCCTTCCACAGATGTTGATGCCCCTCAGAATCTGGCCGCCAGTAACATTCAAACAGAGACCGCCATGTTGACGTGGAAGCCGCCAAGAGCAGACATCAGTGGGTACATCCTTAGCTTTGAGTCCGCTGATGGTGTAGTCAAGGTGAGAAGACAAGATCAAATTAATGGCCAAGCATAATTTACAGATGTTTATTTGACCCTATTATACTGGAGTTTGCTCATTTCTTTATTTTTCATTGCTCAGGAGGTGGTCCTCAGCCCCACAGCAACATTTTACAGCATGTCCCAGCTCACCGCCTCCACCGAGTACACAGTAAAACTGCAGGCCATCGCTGGACCAAAGAGAAGCAGAGTCATTTCTACAGTCTTCCTCACAAGTGAGAAAACAAAACAAAATGACAGTTTTATTACACGGTTACAAGCTCATTTAGTTCAGTTGTGGATGTGAAGATGCTAAATTAAATGAAGCGGCACTCGGACAAACACTTTTTCTTTGTTGATCATAGTTGGAGTGCTGTATAAGCATCCTAAAGACTGCTCGCAGGCTCTGCTGAATGGAGACACCACCTCAGGCTTGTACACCATTTACCTGCGTGGAGATGAGAGTCAACCCCTACAGGTCTATTGTGATATGACCACCGATGGAGGCGGTTGGATCGTGAGTCATACTTTTTTGAATTACTGCACACTCAGGATAGGAAAATGTCTTATCAACTGGAATGTTGCAACAGTGTTGAGTAACAATGTGTGTAACTATTGCTTTGTACTCTGTCACAGCTTCTTTGGTATGTATTGAATATTTATAAGATTTTAACTGAAAAAAGGGCAATTACAGTCAGGGGTGATTCTAAGATTATCTTAATAGCATTGCACAGCGGGATACAAAGACCCAGCAGGGTTTAATCTTAAAATTCCAATAGCCAGAATGCTTACACTATTAAACCCCCAGATTTTAGTGTTCACTACATTACTGCAGATTGTTTGTAAAAGTGATTGTGCCTTCAGCTTTAATCTTAAAACAACAATAAAGGGAAAAAAATAATGATTATTTTAAACTGTGCTGGTGTATCACGGCTGAATAACTATGAGCACGAACTTTAAGGAGCTTTTAACATACATTAAAAGTATTACACAAAAATCACTTTTATGTGAAGTTTATTTATAAACTAATTTCGAGAGAATCACATGCTTATGATTGCTTGTGGCTGGTTCCGCATTATTAAATTTTTTAACAACCTTCGTTTTGAAGAATCCCCCCTTCCACCGCTACTACTCTTCCTTTCCTAGATGGTTGCCACAGTGCCCCAGTGTTTACCACTGTGTCCTCACTAGGCCCGGATTGGCTAATCGGGAGGACTGGGAGAGTTCCCGGTGGGCCGGTCTGTTTTTTGGCTGCGAGGGCCGGTGTCCCTATAGCTGCTTGAACACTCAGCAGTCTTGAAATTTTTTTTTTATTTGTTTATTTATTTGACCATGGCATCTCTCTTTTAATTCATTATTTTGCCGCAGCTATAATTTTTTCATTTATTTTCTCACAGACCCGTGAGCAAAATGCAGCCTGCAGGTTAATGATAACGGAACTATCATTCGACCGCAAACAGCACTAACATGATAGTGCCATTGTGGTCCAGTGGTCAGCACGATGCGTTACGATGCCACCGACACAGATTTGAATCTCACCTTAGGGATTATTATTTATTTTATTTTTTAAATTTTTAGTGTTAAGACATATAATACTGTTTGGGATACTTATAGGTTTACCTATTTTATTTTTATTTTTTGTGACCACCGTTACAAAGGACTGGATATCTATAAAGAATTTTGCATAGAATATATATTGAGATAATGCAGGAAAGGACATTGTGATGTTTTAAAGAATAGTGTTGGAGCTTTAACTACCCTTAAATGTTTTGATATTTATGAAAAACATTTGAAGTTCTAAAGCAACTGTTTCCTTAAAAAAGACATGATAGTGTCATTGGGAACTGAATTGGAAATGACCTTATTTTAATATAGTCAGTCATGTACTGAGATGGGCCGGTCTAAAGCTTGAAACGCCTGGGCTAAAAAGGAGTCCCACTCTGGCCCTGTGCCACACAGCAAGAACGTTACTGGTTCTAGTCCTTACCAAGCCAGCCAACGTTTCTGTGCGGAATTTACATTTTCTCCCCGTGCTCACGTGGGTTTCCTCCGGGTTCCCCGGTTTTCTCCCACGGTCCAAAAACAAGTAACTTAAGTTAATTGACAATCCAAATCAGCACCATAGACATGCTCCAAGTTAGTAGTTATCTCTTAAGATCAATGACTATCTGTTCATAAGCTACTACAGCAGGGGAGTTCTCGAGATCTACATGAGCTCAAACTCCCCTCTCGGCTTGCAAGTAGGAGGGAGCCCCAGGCTTGAGAATCTTATGAGCTCAGGGATATCTCCCGGCGAGCTTGCAAAACAAGTTTTATAATCAATCATCTGCTAAATGTGAACTCATGAATAGGGCTTTAAACACAGTTGTGTGTCATCAATATGTGAATATAAGCAGCTTCTAGCGGTAAAATTTATTCATTTTATTTTTAATAATCACACTTCATAAAAATAGACTGCAGAAACACTTTGACATTCTCCCTTTGTACGTGTCATCAGAGTGGGGAAGCCCCGCCCATGGGTAATGATCTCTCCTTGATTAGCATAGGACATTAGTCTTGTTTTTGAATCTGCCACAAATGCATGTGTAGCTCCACCTCATCTCATTTCAATTTAAAGCTACAGTCACCAAAAAGGCGCAATTAAGATCAAAGCCTAAAAGAGGCTGTTTTAAAGAGTTATAAAACATTATTTGTGGGGCTTGAACTTCACACACACACACTCTCTCTCTCTCTCTCTCTTTCTAGGGATATCAGACTTATTTTAAATCTTATAAAAAGGGTCATAATAGGTCCCCTTTAATGTTTGAATCCCCCAAGTTGCACGTTTTTCTTGTTTTTAAGCATGATAGTACGAAATTTAGTATTTCCACACAAGAACATAAAAACTATTGATAAGCCGTTCAAAAAATCAGTTGTTATGTGTGAACATGGCATAAATAAAAGGTGTACATTTTTCACTTTATTGTAAATAATGCAATAATATAAGGCCAGAATTGTATATTCATTTAATGTATGTATGTATTTTTAAATGAAACGATTATTTATTCTTTGTCAACTATAACTGTAATTGCAATCAGAATATGAGATGTTCTTGCCTCAAAAAATTTACTTTAGAGGCCATAAAAGCCTCTTCTATCAATAAAATAAAAAGTCAATACTATATCGTTGTACCTCAGGTGTTTGTGAGGCGGCAGAGTGGCAAAGTGGAGTTTTTCAGAAACTGGAAGAACTACACGGCAGGCTTCGGTGACCTGAATGATGAATTCTGGCTTGGTATGTTTAAATTTCTGCACACATCAAATTGCTATTATTGCTCTAGGAAGCACAGAGGCCTAGAGGTATAGTTGATACGGTGTGATTTTCGCAAATGTTGGTCTATAAATCTCATTGTGTGTGTCTGCAGGTCTATCTAACCTCCATAAAATCACCTCCTTTGGGCAGTATGAGCTGCGTGTGGACCTCAGAGATAAGGGCGAGTCTGCATACGCGCAATATGACAAGTTTTCAATCTCTGAACCACGTGCTCGCTACAAAGTCCATGTTGGAGGATACAGTGGCACAGCAGGTGAAGTCTTCACTTTACCTCTGTTTATAATAATTTTAAAGGGACAGTTCACCCAAATATTCTAATTCGGTTATCATTTACTCACCATCCACTCGTGACAAACCTGTTTGCCTTTCTTTCATCTATTGCACACAAAAAAACATATTTTGAAGAATATTGGAAACCAGTTGCCACTGGGTTCTACAGTATTTTTTTCCTGCCATGGAAGTCAATGATTACAGGTTTTCAGCTTTCTTCAAAATATTATCTTTTATGGTTAGTATGACTTGTAAAGGTTTGGAAGTACTTGAAATAAAGTAAATTTTCATGTTTGGGTGAACTATGCCTCTAAATAAAAAATTTTCTACACAATTTATATGCATATATTAAAATAGTTTTAATATGTATTTGATATGTACAGTAAGTGGCAAAACAAATTTTGTTTTTTTCATTGGTTTAAAGAACTAATTATGGCTTTGTCCTTAAATTTTTTTTTTTTTTCGTAAGGATAGGAAAATTCTTTCTCTGCAAACTTGCATATTACATCTTATTATAAACTTAAAGGATACAATTAACTGCTGAGCCCTAACACTTTATTTTACACGTTACATCTACTCGACATGTTACTATTCATGAGATGAATAGTAAATTATGCTTAGCTACACATAATAACCGTAAACCACTAATAATCCTAACCTATAAATGTTCTTATTTTTTAGTACCCAGTGTTTGAATGTGTGATTATTTAAAATGATGTGCAACTACAAATTAATTTATTAAGTATTTTTAGACATAACCCTCTTGTTTAGCCCTGAATGCAAACATGTAAATTGCACTAAGGCAGGTTTTACTTTATTGTCTAGATCTAATAATAAAATGTTTTTATTATTATTATTTCAGTTTGTTTGTTGAAAACATTTATTTACTTGTTTAATTATTTTACCACGAATGTCCCATTGAGATATCTTCTACCAGGGTGTCCTGGCCAAGACAGGCAGCATAGGACAAAGTTACAAAAAAATAAATAGACATAAACACATAGACACACACAAAAAAAATTGTATAAACCATAATCAATTGTTAAAACGTGCACTGTTCTAAACTGAGTCTTTAAAATATTTATAAAAATTGCAATAGATTGTGCGGATTTCATAAGTAGTATATGTTGAAGCTCATACATTTGGAGCATACTTGGAGAATGCAGATCAACCTAACTTTGTGTGGAAAAAAGACATCTTAAGTAAGAGTATATCTGCCGATCTGGTATTGTAAGTATTTGAACAGTACTCTAACCAGTAACCATATATATATATATATATATATATATATATATATATATATATATATATATATATATATATATATATATATATATATACTTTGGTAATTTACCAACTAAAGCTTTACAACTGAAAACTAAAATATGTTGTTTTCACCTCAAATGTAATGAGGTCCATTCTGTCATTTCATATAAATTACAGTGATGCCTGTGTGTGTGTGTGTGTGTGTGTGTGTGTGTGTGTGTGTGTGTGTGTGTGTGTGTGTGCGTGTGTGTGTGTGTGTGTGTGCACTTGAACCAGTGACAAATCTTAACTATCACTATGATAAACAATATCCAATTAAAAAAAAAAAAACATTCAGTAGTGTGTGCATAAAAAGTAGATCACTGTAATCTAATAGTAATACTGATAGAAATGTACTCTCAACAAGACGTTTTCAAGCTGCGAAGAAAAATAATTTCAAACAGCAGCTTCCATTATATAATACCAAAACAGATACATGTAAACCAATAAAATTATTAGGACATCACTACTGGCTGATGTAGTGCAAATGATTAGAGAAATGATCTTCTATAGAGTTCATTTCTCCAGTGAACTAAGCTTTATAGACGCTAAAACTATTTTGAGGGTCCCTTTTTAGGTGGAGGAACTTTTGCACAGTTCCTAGCACTATTAACAGAAGTATTTGCTTAATCATTCCTTATGACTTGAGTTTGAGTTCTTATTACTAAGTTTAGTAATGACTTATGATAGAGTTCGGTAACTTTGGAATTACATGTCAACTGTTCAACTAAAAGTAAGTCTCCAATACATTAGCAATCAATGGTAGCTGACTTATTTCATGATTCTTTTTGTTTCTTTTTTAAAGGTGATTCAATGACATATCATCACGGCCGTCCATTCTCAACTTACGATAATGACAATGATATAGCGGTCACCAACTGTGCTCTGTCATATAAGGGAGCTTTCTGGTATAAAAACTGTCATCGAGTAAATATAATGGGCAGATATGGAGACAACAGCCACAGCAAGGTACGCATTTCATACATGCTTTCTACAGACAGATTCCCTTTAAAAGACTATTGATGAGGTTATGAAATGTATACATAATGTAAATGATTTCATCCCCAGGGTGTAAACTGGTTCCACTGGAAGGGTCACGAGCACTCTGTTGAGTTTGCAGAGATGAAGATCAGACCTGCCAACTTCAGGAACTTTGAGGGAAGAAAAAAGCGATCATAAACCACTATACTTCAGCTGGATTCAACCAACCCATTTGGCCCCAGTTCCTCCTGCATCATCTCATCCCCTTCATCTACCAAAGCCACTGCCAGGAGCCCGGCCTGCTCTCTACACTCGCCTGTTCATGGAGAACAAATTCAACAACAAAAGTTTTCACCCCACCTCCCATTCAAAGCTAAAGTCCTAACACGGTCGTGTATGTGTATACACTTCTGTCCACATCAATCTGACAGTAAACCAATAGACTCATAGTGAAGTGGTAAACATTACACACTGTGCCTGTTCATCATAAGCACACCAAAGACAGACCCTCCGATAACATAAAACACAATGCAGACAGAGAGGAGATTTTGAGTTTGGCTTGGTGCTTTCAAGTTTTAAAAAATACTGATATTATTCTTTGTATCGCATACAGTTACTGTGGAGAGAGTTGAATGTTTGTGTGTGGTGTTTTTTTTTTTTTGCATTAGAGCCTTATCCTGAATACGTTATTTTCTCAGTTAGGTTGAGAAGTTTAAAAGCACATGATTAAAAAAATCTAGTGGGGAGGCTCTCGGATATTTTATTTGTTTTTACCTCTTTCTTGGCTGTCTGTGATAAATCGAAGTACCCATCCTCTCTGTCTTCTCTCTCCGACAAAATCTTGCATTCTGCTGATCAGTTTCCAGAACCGGAACCTTTACAGTACTGCGAAGTGTTCATTTATATGCACCTTTTGTCGTGTTTCCTGTACCCTATACCTCTATTGGCATTCAGTCACAGAGCATAAGAACATTTGTTGCTTGTTATTAAAAGAAAGATTTAAAAGAAACAAAAGTTAAGGCAGGACCTATGTTCAGTTTTTTGGTTTTAAGCGATGCTGTGTTCGCCAGTTATGAGCTTGTGTAATGTTCAAGATTCAGAAAGAAAAAGTAACAGCCGGGTTTTTGGAATTGTTGTAAACATAGCCTTATATGAAAGTTCTGTTTGCAAGAAAAAAAAAAGAATTAATATACAGAATAAGTCTTCGTGTTTGACCCTACCCTGCTATTGACTAAACCACTGACCCTATACAAACCTGTGTAAATTATGTCTCGTTTTGGTATTTGAATATTTTTGTTTGTTCGATTGTTTGTTTGTTTATTAAATGGGTGTACAACAGGTGTTTCTTTGTAACCCCTCTTACAATAAAACAGATTTTGTTTAATAATTATTGTTTACATTTTTTGTGACAGCAGAATAATGTCACTAGTTCGAGCCTCATTTGGCATTTCTGTGTGGAATTTGCATGTTCTCCCCGTGTTCCCATAGGTGCTCCGGCTTCCCCCACTGTCCTAAGGCATGTGCTATACGAGAATTGGGTAAGCTAAATTGTCCGTGGTGTATAAGTGTGAATGAGAGTGAATGGGTGTTTCCCAGTGATGGGTTGCAGCTGGAAGGTCATCCACTGCATAAAACTTATGCTGGAGAAGTTGGTGATTCATTCCGCTGTGTGGGTCACCCTGATTAATAAAGGGATTAAGCTGAAAATAAAATAAATAAATGAATATAGTCTATATCTTTAAACTACACTGTAAAATCCTGGTTGCCTGAAATATTTCTGGATCAAATTAACCTTGTGAGTCCATAAACTGACTTAAAACAGCTTGCATGACTTCTAAAATTAAGTTAGAACATGATTAACTTTGTTATGTTCAACTGTTACCATGAACTAAAACCTATGCTGTCATGACTAATTTATCACACAAGTTATTTTTTACAGTGTATTAGTTATTTAAAAACTGGTTTTAGCTCACTATACTAGCTGCTATCCTCTATGGATTAGTCATGCTAAACATTATAGATCTAAATATTAACACTTTGCCTCACCCAGTAGTTCATGAAAAGACAAATCTTTGATACAATGTATCATATAATCTGTTACATTTTAACAAAAGCTGTTATATAGCTATTGCTGTTTTTAAGCTGTGGCAAATTTTATGTCATTCAAGTATAAGTGTGACCATGCAATCTGGTTGTCAAACTAAATAATATTATATAACAATTAAACACTAATTCATTCGCAGTAACCTGGTTGCCAGATAGAGGCGAAAAATAATAACTACTTTTTGTCGGATGACATCGTAAATATTTAAAATTGTCAATTTAAGACTGCGCTCTTCATTCTCCTTTTTGAATCTGCTTCCTCATGTACTACATTAACATTCGTGCTCGACGTCACGTCTGTTATGTTTATTGTTCATATTTGTAAAATACTTTGGATACAAACATCAAATAGTTTGTAAATGTAAATATTAGATGTAACTAACGGTAATGAAGTAAAACGAAAACTGCAATACATAATTAGAAATACTTACTGTGGTTTAATGGTGTTCAAACTAAAACAATGTATATTAAGACATTGATGATATACAGTATGACATGTCATTATTATCAGCAATGAGGGGTTGGCGGCGGCAGCGCACTCCATTGGCTTGCAGTTCATTCAAACGGATCTAGATCCTGAATGTAAGACAGTTTATCAAAATGACGGTCCCTGGCATGTTTGTTTAGTTTATTGCGGTACCACGCGCTCCCGATTTCCTTGTATTTCTCCAGCTTGACCATATATCACTCTTGCGTTATGTCTCTCAAGTTGTCTCGGGAAGCGATACCTCAAAAATGGCGCAGTTGTGACGTCACACACAACAAACGCACGTGACTGACAAAGACCGATTAGCCTCTAAACCTCAGCAGAGATGTTTTCCTCGTAACATCATGCGTTGCCAGATTGTGCGAGAAGAAATGCGTTTAAACAAGTAAATACATTTTTACCTGAGTTTCTAATAATGGTGCTGGTTTTGTGAACATTTTTATTATTATTAATAATAATAAAATGATTTGCTTAATCTTGCTACTGCTATTAAAGAAATGTATCTCCTCATTAAATCACACTTTCGCTTCTGTACACGGTATATCCCAATGAAATCTGGCAACTCTACATAAAACACTCCCCCGAGATACTGTAAATATTTCAAATAATTAATCTAGCTCAGCTTAGCTAGTTCATGTTGTAATGAAGTCCACAGATAAAAAATACAAAATGAAACTACTTTAAAAGTGGGATAGCAGTTGATTTACTAATTATTCGTTCACTTTTACAAAGGTTACGAGTCAAAACAAGTGTCAGGGGGGCTGGGCGTTGGGCGTTTCTGCCGAGCATACGACCGAGGTTGGTTTAGCGTGACACGGAACTCTTCTAACTTCCCTCAAGCTTGTATCTCGCCATGCGAAAACGATCGCGATTCAAACTTTTCACGTACCTTGCTTTAGCTGGGTTAATAACACTTGTTTTCTTCGCTTTTAACAGTTTAGTATTTGATCCGTCTGTTCCGGGAAATAGTCCTATCTCTAAAGAGCTATATAAAGTGATCTCACCTTCAACATACAGGTTTATACTGAACCAGCCAGAAGTGTGTGAGAAGAAAACTCCTTTCTTAATTCTGATGATCCCAGTTACCCTCAAAGACGCAGAGGCGAGGACTGCTATCAGGAGAACATGGGGTCAAGATGGCTTAGTTCCTGGTGTGAGTATTTTGCATTTGTTTGTCGTTGGTCAGCCTGCACGAAGTGACCCAGTATTGCAGGAACACCTTCAGAAGGAGAGCAAGGAACATGGAGATATTATTCAGATGGATTTTGTGGACAGCTACCAAAATCTGACAATCAAAACAATGATGATTATGAATTGGGTAGCAACTTATTGCCAGAGTGCTTGGTATGCCATGAAGATTGATGCTGATATCTTTCTTAATGTCCATTACTTGGTGGACTACCTGCATGGCCAGGGTGAATCAAGGAAAGACTACATCACTGGATCGGTCATTTCTGATGCAATTCCTCACAGGGACAGCATCAACAAATGGTACATCTCTGAGGACCTTTACCCAAAATCCTGGTATCCACCATACGTTTCTGGAGCTGCCTATGTTTTTTCCACTGACCTGGCTGGAAAAATATCATGGGCCTCAAGATTTGTGCAACCAATTCCACTTGAAGATGTCTATGTGGGGTTGTGTCTGGACGTGCTGGGTGTAAAACCAGTTTATGCAACACAGTTTTTAGGACTTCGAAATCTTTTTGAGGTGCGCAGACTTAAATATGAAAGATGCACTTTTGCCACACGCATTATAGTCAATGGTTTTAAGCCAAAGTATCTTATTCGAATCTGGCATGACTTTCAGAAGTCTCATTTTGCATGTTGAAAACAAATTAATTATATAATTACCAGTGCACTATAATTAAATAGAAAAAAATTAATTATAATAATTACCAGTGTTGGGAAAGGGCGAAGCAGTGGCGCAGTAGGTAGTGCTGTCGCCTCACAGCAAGAAGGTCGCTGGTTTGAACCGCGGCTTTGCATGCTCTCCCTGCGTTCGAGTGGGTTTCCTCCGGGTGCTCCGGTTTCCCCCACAGTCCAAAGACATGCTGCAGGTGAATTAGGTAGGCTAAATTGTCTGTAGTGTATGAGGGTGACTGGCCCAGACGACAGGCCGGCCGGAATGTGTAAAAAAAGTCGTTATCATATGGACAAGTCTAAATAGAGACTTGTTCCAAAGAGTCGACCCCGCAATCATACGGGACTAAGGCCAAAGAAGAAGAAGAATTACCAGTGTCGGGAAAAGTTACTTTTGAAAGAAATGCATTACAATATTGAGTTACCCCCCCCCCCCCCCCCCCCAAAATAGCTAGTTGTGTTACTTTTGTTACTTTTTATTACCTGGCTTGATCTCTTTGAGAAATAAATGTTTACTACTTTTGTACTATTTGTCTTAAATAGAATCACTGTTCATTGAGACAATCCCCTTTTCCTTTTCTTTGATGCGTTCATTAATGAACACATTCTCATGGACTGCATTTTGACTACTTTAATTTTAATTCAGCAATGTATGTTTTTAAAAGCGGATTAAACTAAAAAGTAACTCATATATTATTACTTATTGTTTATAAGTAATGAGTTACTTCACTCATTACTTAGTAAAGTAATATCAAATCAAATCACTTTTATAGTCACATCATAAGCAGCACTTGTACTATAATGAGTGAAATGCTTAGGTGCTGGCTACAAACGGTGCAAAATACAGACAGTGCAAAATACAACAACAACATACTCCCAAAAAAACAAAACAATATACAATTGGCAATAAACATTATGTAACTTGCATTACTTGCAATGTGTTACCTCCAACACTGATAATAACACATAATAAACATAAATAGTCATTGTTATGCAAATAGAAATAGAGCATCTACTGGGTTAAAGTGGAGATTAGAAAAACTTTAGATAACAGAAACCCAGAAAGGCTTTTTTTCACAGAAGGTGAAAAGTCCTAATATGAATGACAGTCTCTTTTTATTGGCAGATTATTGGCTAAATAATGTGCCCTACTAAAGCTCCATTTGTTTAAACTAAATGCTTGTGCTCCTGTTTTTTTCTCTATGTGTGTGTATTAGAATATTAAGTAAAGATCATGTTCCATGACATATTTCATAAATGTCCTGCTGTAAACATATATTAAAGAAACTTTTTGATTATTTATATTCACTGCATACTTGTATCTCTGCCAAATATTGTCATATCATAACATATGCATCTGTGGAAAGCATATGTATTTGACTTTAATGTGAAGTATAACCACTGGTTTTGTGGTTAAGAGTCACATATACAGTATTCAACATTTGAAGTGAATCAAAAATGGTTTTCAAAAATTGTCCTAGGAAAAGAATGAATGCTGTTCAATAGTTTTAGGACAACTTTGATTAAAAGTGATACTTCACTTCAAATGTTGACTACTGTATAATGAATATATAAAAGAGTATTGGACAGATATTTACAATTTAAATACATAAAATTTTACTTATTCAGCTAAAGACTGCATTTTGTCCTTATTGCCACAGTTGCTCGGTATAGAACATTTGATCATCAAGCAGATCACAAAAAGTCAGGTGCAAAATGTAAACAAATGGGGGCGCTCTTTCCTCAGTAATGTCAAGAGGAAATAGCTTTTAAGTTTTTTCAGGATGCACTTTAGCAATGCATTATTCACTGAAAGATTGCATGCTTGATATTTGGTGTATATTTTATAATCAACTCAGCTCTGTGCTGCATAATGATGTCCTGTAAATGTACCAGCCTGAGAGCCTGTATAATGTAGCAGATAGGATTAGTATTGCATTACGTGGTGTGTTAGCGCCTGGAAATCTGCTGTTCAGACACAAAGCATTTCGCTTTTATATACACAATAAAAAGCAATTTTAAGTCCTTTAATTAAAGTTGGCATTTGGCTGAATTGTCTTTGTTGCTTTTGTTTTGTTTCTGTAAATTATCAGTTTATCTACAAACCAGATGTAGTCTTCATAGTCCGTATCTGTAAGCATCATAGGTGTGTTACCAAGCCGGAGTTGTGTTTAAATCTGTATTTTATAAACTAATCTTTATAACGAACGAACTGCCATTGATTCATTTTCGGCTCTGAACGAGTCACTGACGGAAGCGGCTCGGATTGGAGCGAGTCATCTTCTTAAAGAGGCAGTCAGCCAAAAAAAAAAAAAAAAAAAGATAAATAAATAAAAATTAAATAATTAATTAGGTTAATAGCCTAATTCGCCTCAGTTCATCTAAGGTGACTTGAGAACAATGGCAGATTGTGACTTTTTTAAATTGTGAAGTTAGCCTTTGCCAATGTAGATGTCTTCATTAAGTGAATTGAATGTAAGACATGCTGCACTTTTTTCATGCAGGTTCATTTTGTCGACTGTCACAAAGACTATAGAATACAAATAGCCTTAAAGGGATATTGACTGTCATTCGTAATAAATAATTGTAAATGGATAAGTTGTGTTTGAATCTGTATTTTAATTATTATAATTACAACATAGCATAAAAGCAGCATAATTTACAACAGCTTTGAACATGGCTTATTTAGAATAAAAATACAGAACATTTTATAATAGATTTTTAGTAATTATCATTGGATCTTTGTACACAGCATGATTCCAAAACAAATGCTTTTTGATGCTTCCTAAAGTACAGTACAATGAGGTATATGCACACTGATTTTAATTTCAGTCAGCCAGCCCCAGGGCTTCCGGTTAATTGTCATCCCATACAAAATCACAGCGTTCAAGATCTGATTTCTTAAAAAAAAAAAAAAAAAAACAGAGATCTTCACTGTGCCTGGCTGAAATATGATATAAAGTGGGTATCAGACCAAGCAAGAAGCACTGCGTTAAATTCTTTGTTGAATTTCAGCGGTAACCTGCTGCTAATGAAGGTGCATGCGTTTAAACTGTCCTTTGTCCATTTTTATGTTTTAACAACCAAATGAATGCTTAATTCTATTTGACTGATTATATGTGAATTGCATTACTACATTTATGCTGTAAAAGGAACCTTATGAAATTGAAAATAGTCAAATTAAGCTTTCACCGGAAGTTCATCATTGACTGAAAAACACTAGCTTTGCCCATTGCCCATCATCGGGTTAATCCACAGTTCTGAGCAAATTTCTAAATGTTTTCTCTCAGCTTTCTCTCATGAGAACGTATGCAAAATGTTTGTTTGAATTCTTTTTTTTAAATTGTTTTAAAATATAGCTTCTCTATATAGTTTGAGCTTTGGAAAGGCACTGTATATATAAATTGTATTGTATTATTATTATTATTATTAGCTATTGTGTAATATGGTCATATTTTGCCTGCATGTGTTGTTGATTTGTTTTACTCAAAAGCAGTTATTGCATTTTATTTATCACAAGTTTCATTTAATATTAAACCTGAATGAGATTAGTTCCTAGCCATTTCAACCCCAAAATAGCAACTTTTGATTTTCTGTCAGTCTTACATGTAAAAAAGGCCAAGTTTTAAATAGGAAAATTAGTGAAACTCTTATTTTGGAACATTTGGAGTGATATGCTAATGGTCTAACCCGATTCAATGATTTATGCTAAGCTAAGCTAAAAGTGTTCAGCCAGTCAGATTTTTAATTCAACTGAGTAAATGAACAGTATGTTTTATTATCCATTTTAACGACATGGCTTTTAAGTGAACAACCTACATATAAAAAGTAAGAATTATTTATGGATGTGTGAAAATAATGGATGTGTACTCAATTAAAATACACGTTGAGTATAATTTATTATATTTCTATTAGATAAATGCTTAGAAGTGGGCAAAAAACTAAATAAATGTGACCACTGAAGAGGAAAACGCAGTGCACACATTTACAGTGAAGAGATTCGGAAGATTCGAGTCACTGAATCAAAACTATGCCCAGTTCCAAACAACTCTGCTTTGAAGTGGTCCAACAGGTGGGTGGAGCAGAACGCAACTATTATGACGTCATGGCAACTGGCTCCCACTACACACACACACACACACACACACACGGTCCATTAAACATGTATTTGTCATCCAGGCTGAACCGCTTTAAACCCTGTCGAGCAGCTGAAGGAGGGTGTTTCAGTGAGTGTTTGAGGACAGTCAGCTTGAGTGACTGACGGTAAATGGAGTCCATCCAAGAAGCGCAGTAGAAGCGATGCCACCGGTTTGTCTCCGACTAGAACTTGTTTATGGTTTATAGTCGATACTATTTGATCGGTCAGCAATCAATCAACAGCAGCAGCGGAGGTGAAAACACCGGGGTGCTTTCTGCTGTAAGTAACCCATTGATTTATGTTTTTTTCCCCAGAGTGCTGTGGTGTTGTGCTTTTTTTTTTTGGTTATTTTCTAGTTATGTGTGTGTGTTTGTTAGTCTGAAATGATTCTTTAGACAAACGCACGTGCATATTAAAAATGTAAACCATTTCTGGTTGTCAACAGCATCTTGCTCATCCATCCACCCACTCACCCGTCTGTCATTTTCATGTACTCAATTAGCAAATGAACAGTTTGCAGCAGAGATAAAACTGGAATATAATAACTATTTCAAGTCTTTCTGTCTCGTACAATGCAATGTGATTTTAGACTTTATCAGAGTTCATGTTGCATTTAAGATGTCTTGTCAGAAAAATGTGTTTAATGTTTGTAAGTTCTTGCTGTGTTTTGTGTGTCTGTTCATGGTTGCTTCTGTGTGTCCCTTTTCTCAGCTTCTGTCATATAGGCACTTCCCAGTTTGTCTGTGTTTTGAGTTCAGACGGACCTCCCCTCCACCCACACCAAGATGCACATGAATAGCTTATTAAACCAGTGCAGTAAGTAACAATGCTTGGAAATTAATCAGTGTTTTGTCAACAGATGAAACAGTTAGTTATGCTGCTACTGTATACACCTGCATGTGTCATAAAGAACTGGTTTTCAGCATTACTTTGCTCTGCTGGCGAGGTCAGAAATTTGGACTTTGCAGAAAGAGGCTTAATTGTCTTTTTGATTTAAACAGCTAAAACAGTTCAACAGCTAAAATATCATTAACATGTTTTGGCAAAAAATGTTTTTAAAAGTTATTAAGATTAACGTTAATGTTATGTATTACATAATGGAAGTGCACAATTGGAAGAGTCACGCTCCTCCATCAAGAACATATTTTATTATGCACAATATTCTGGTGGGTTAGTTTCACAGTTTGTTTTTAATGCTATCACATCTGTTGGATTATTACCTCACCTCATGTAGTACATGCACATTACTTAATTCTGCATTTAAGGCTTTTACATATAAAATGAGTTGTCCACTCCACTGTATTTGCTATTTTTATATGGATATATGCATTGGAGACCACATTAGAAAGTTAGATTGCTGCCGGAAGTGATGTTAATGAGACCACAAGGGGAGCTCTACCTGCGGTCTGTGTTTGTCCTAATGCCCCAGTATAGTGAAGGGGGCTCTATACTGTCAGTGAGCTCAGTCTTTCTGATGAGACATTAAACCGAGGTTCTGACTCTCTGTGGTTGTTAACAATCCCAGGATGTCCTTTGAAAAAGAGTAGGGGTTTAACCCTGTCATCCTGGCCAAATTTGCCCACTAGCTTCTGACCATCATTGCCTCCTTACCCTCCCCATATCATAATTGCCTTCATTACTCTTGTCTCCTCTCCACCAAGCGAGTGTATATCATCTCTATAAGCCTGTTGTGTGGTGTGCGGTCTGTCGCAATATGGCTGCCGTCACGTCATCCATGTGGATACTGCGCAATGGTGTTGGATGAGGAGATTCCCCCCAATGTTTAAAAAGCTTTGAGTGACCAGAAAGCTCTATAAAAACATAAGGAATTATTATTATCATTTAAATGAAAGGGGTCCTAGGTGAAAAAAATATATAATTAAATGCAATTAAAATACACTTAAATACCCGCAAATAAATTTTTAGTACATTGTTATTTTTTGTGTTAAATGAAAGTTTGATGGTTTTACACTATAAATATCCTAATTAAAAGTATGTTTATACTTCAGTGGGACTTTAGTACACTTGACAAAAGCATACTAAATACCAGTAATACTTAAATAAATTTTTAATGTACTACAATAAAGTACACTACAGAAAAAACATCCAAAAGAGTTTTATTAGTGTGTTTTTTTTTAAATGTGCTGTAAATGCTTCAAACATGAGTTGATTTTTAGTACACTGTTTACATACTAATCCTAAGTTTAAAATAAGTTAATACATAAATATTAGTAATGTATTCTATTATAATCTATTAGTAATGTATTGTAGTAGAAGTACATTTTCCCAAAACTTGTACTTAAGTACACGTAATATGAATGCATTATTATCATTAACACTTAAATTGATTTTGAGTGTGATAATTTTAAGTTTACATTAAATTGACTTTATTAAAAATCTATTACTAATGTATTGTAGTAGAAGTACATTTTCCCAAAATAATTTTAATACAGTATTTAGCACACTTTTTTTTTACAATTTATATATTATTTTAATATATTACTATTATACTTTAAATTAGTCATAAATATATTTAAATGTTTAAAAGTAGGGTTCAAATGTATTTCTAGTTGTAACTAAATATATATTTTTTAAAATACAGATATAGTATGTTAAAAGCACATTTTAGTTCAATTTCAGGGTGTCTCAGTTGAGTACACTTAGATGTTATTAAGTTTATCTTAACATATACTTAACACTATCTTTTAGTACATTAAGTACAAAATTAGTGTGCGAAAACAAACACTTTTAGTACATTACTGAAAAGTGTACTAAGTATACTTAAATAAGATGCATTTTAGTGCACTTTTTTTACCTGGGATAGTCTACCCCCAAATATCATTCTGTCATGGTTTACCACTTACTTGTTTCAAGCCTTTGAGTTTTTTTTTTTTTTTTCTGTTAAACATAAAAGAAAATATTTTGAAGAAAGCTAGAAGCTACTGACTTCTATATTATTTGATTTTCCACAATCAATGGTAAATATTTTCAGCAATTTTCAAAATATCTTATTTTGTGTGCAACAGAAAAAAGAAACTCATAAAGGTTCGGAACCACTGAGTGAAACAGTGAGAAAATAAAAGTTTTTGGTTGAACTCCCTTTTTAATATCAAAATTTGTATGGATTATCAGCTTCTAAATATAAAGAGTTAATTGTATTGACCCAAATGGTCATAGTGTTGGATCCCTGATATTATTTTTTTCTTCCTTGTATTATAGTGATTATTAACTTTCATCTGATTGGGTGGACCAACATCAGTCTGAGTGGAACTAGTGCAACCCTGAACATTATGTAGCCTTGCCATTGCTTTGCCTAATTTGTTTGGTAATGTTGGAACTCAATCAGAGATGTCTGGCTCATTAGAGAGGTTTGATAATCTGCGCTTGACCTCTCTCTCATACCCATATTGCTGGGAATGAGTTGGCAGATTCATGCTGAGCACGTCATGAAGAGAATCTTGCAGAATAGATGTTCATGCATCATCTCTAGAGCCGATGACTTGATATTGTTGCCTTGGTTAGACTCATTACTCAGTGTTTCAGACAAGGCTGCTGCGTGTATCGGGTTGAAAAACATACCCTCAGTTCTCATCCTTGAATATTTGATGAATGTAAAATGCATGTCTCTCTTATGATGTGAAGTGACATTTTTCCAATAGAAATATATAACTGTCTTTGGTACTTTTTCCTTTTATGGACAGCACAATTTTTCGTTCACGAGAGTGTATATCTTTCAGTCTGTGCCCTCGTTTTGACATCACTGAGATCCTCCCTGCCCTTTGGTGTGAGACAGGAAAACAGCTTTCCTCCCTCCATCTCCTTCCAAAAGTACACAGCCCTGTCCTGTCCCTCCCCTCTCATATGAGACAACATATGTTTTTAGGAAGCTCTAGGAATAATTCTCTTAAAATTGCATTCATTGTGCACAAATAAGTACAGCATAGATGTATGTAGTTGGTACAGACTTGAGACACAAAATGTAATGTTGTTGTAATGGGTCAAAGCTGAGGGTAGATGAGCCCAAAAACTCAAACTTGTGAAGATAAGATGATGTGAGGAAGTGCGTAATGTTTATGTTGATGAAGCCTTGAGATGTGCTTGGCATTGAGTTGCATACATGACATAAGAGGTTTCTAATCGGTGACTCAATCCATCTGATAACATCAGAAGTGTCGCTACACACTTAATACAAACAGATACTGTACATGATGATGACTTGTGAAATGCAAACATAGCAACAATTCCAGATATACTGTAATTGGGTTGGTTAATTGCTATTAATTTTTTATACACTTATTTAAAAAATTTATTTATTCATTCATTTTCTTTTCAGCTTAGTCCCTTTATTAATCTGGGGTCGCCACACCGGAATAAACCGCCAACTTATCTAGCATATGTTTTTACGCAGCGGATGCTCTTCTAGCCGCAACTCATCACTGGGAAATTTAAAAATATAAATTTTTAGAAATTCATACTTCTATTAAGCAAGCATACTTCAAATAAATCAGAACTGAAAGTCACTGTTACCATAAAGTCTATTTTGAAAACATGTTCTTAAAATAATCTTTAAAAAGAATCATTGTTTCCTTATTCCTCAAGCAGCACAACTGTTTTCAGGATATAGTATAGAGTTCAGATAGTAAAATCCTCTTCTAAAATAACCATTTTTCTCAGCCTCCCATGTTTATGTTTGGTTATTTCACTTTAAAGGCATTGAAAAGAAACTATTCTTCACCATAAAAGTGAGTTTACTTAATCGTAATTTACTTTAGCCTAAGAAAAATGCTAATTTTAGAAGTAAATTTCGGACAGCACTTACAGGCGTTTGCATCTATTGTCTATATATATAAACACACACATACACGCTGCACTGTGTAATAAATGAGCATGTTCTAATGATTTCAGAGAGATTGCATGACTGGCAAAATAAAAATCCTGTATTTCAATATAGACATAACATGATTTGCTTTACGTATTCCAATAGAAAACATATTTTAAAAAAACTTTTTGTTTTACCTAATTCCTGCCAAATACATGCTTAAATACGCATAAGAGATGTATGCTTGATAGATAAGTAAAAATGAATAGCCATGTATGTATAGTTCTACAGTGCTAAATTTAAATGCTGTAAGTAATTATCAGGATTCAAAACATCTGATTTAATAACATCTAGTTAATAAGGCCTAGTTTTAATACATATTTAAAATGTTTTACTTCAACAAAAGAAGCTTTTCATGCTATAAATTTGATGTGTTCATAGGGTCAATATTGCAATGTGCTCATCTGCAATAGTCACATCGTAGGGTCTGCAATGTCAAATGAAGAGTAATTGCACAATGATTTAATAGTTAAATGTAGCCATTATAGAAAGAATTGATCCTTTGCATGCATTTTTAGGGCAGAAGACTTTGTGGGCATTTCAGGCAAGTATGTATCTATAACAAAGATAAGTTGTAGGGCTGCACAATATATCATTTTAGCATCGATTTCGCAATGTGTGAATGCTCAATAGTCTCATTGCAGAACCTGCAATATGGATTTGGGATTATAGTTGACCAGGAGCCACAGTTTAGAACACATCACAATTTAGGTGTCATTTCAGTTTAATTATAGTAAATTTTAAGTTGATCAATTGCATGTGTTTTTAAGGCCTGTAGCTGAGTAAACAATTTAAGTGAGTTTAAAGCATTTGGGCACAAGTAATTATTAGTTTTTTTCCATTATTGTGCAGCCGTATGAAGTTGTATTTATTTATTTACACAATGAAGATTATACAGTGTTTTATTTATCTGAAAACTATTAAATTACTTTTAAATCCACAAATATGTTTATCTTCACACAATAGTATTGTTCTGTGCATGAGATTTGTTTATTATATATTTTATGCAGTTGCACTCTCCTGCAAAATTATGCTAATCAATTGAAAATTATAATATTTTTGCAAATAGAGCTATTTATGTTATCTGGTGAAATTCTTTGCATACAAAGATGTATATACTGTATATTGCAGAAAGTCAAAATATCACAATGTCAGTTTTTTTTAATATCATACAGGCCTATGTGATCATCACTGATATATGAATTCAGCAGATATAAGTTGCACTGCATCGCAGTTACATTGTCACTGTTTGTGATTGCAGCCTAATATAGAGACAAAGCAGTCTCTGTTTAAAATGGTTATGGTTAGGAAACTAGATTTGCTGTCCCTTTGATTGATTTTTTCCCAGACAGGTGGGCTCCAGTCCCAACAAACTCATTACAAATAGACATCACACCTAAATTGCTTAAATAATTGAGTTTGTGCATGCACGCATTTGAGCTTGATCAATTCAGCATGCTGCTTTGGACATGCTGAAACCACAGCTCCAACACCAGACAGATAGAGATGGAAAAAAGAAAGACATTTGACATTTTTTGATGTTTGGTTGGTATGCCACTGTGCTGAGTGTTGTTTCGTGAAGAGAAAGAGAGTGGGAGAGAATGTGAGGGGGAGATTTCTGGAGCGACGCCAACAGATCCAGTCTGGAATAGACTACAGCTACTGCCTCTGCAGTTCACACCAATTCCAGAAACCCTGTGTGGAGAGGGAGAACTTGTCATAATGTGGATAAAAAGAATGCACAAAAACAATTGCACGACATGCTATGCGTTGATGCTTATGGTTTGAGTGAAAGCGGATTTACTTTGGTGTGAACTTGAGCAGCATGTGACATCACTGTGACTTCTTATCGCCGTCTGTATCATCACTGTTCTGGCTTTCATTTGAATATGTTCAAGTCTTTGTCTCATGCTTCTTGTCATGTCCCTGGATCTGTAGGATCAATTGATATCGCAATATTCATCTTAATTTGCATGTTAGGTAATGTTTTCACCACAACACATTCATTAAACGTATTTTGCGAAGTGCCTTGGCTAGTTTAGGGTTGACCTAGTATTTAATAAAAAATGTCACTAAAAGAGATTAATTCAGGACAGAAACATTGTTAGTGTTGCTCTAAGACAAACAAATGGTTCGTTCTGGTTTGTTTGGCAAAACAAAAAAATTGTCTTGTCTAAAATATAAATCATTTGGTATTAGTTTGTTGCTGTATTGAATGGTTGTTTAACATCAGTATCAGATTTGTGATCACCCCCACATGCTTTAAATTTGTGAAAAATGGCTCTTTTGCTCGTGTAATGTTTTTTCAGTGTTGTTATCAAGTAAAAATTGACCCAATTTTGCCCTGAGGCAGTAAAAAGAAGTACCCTTATTGCATGCACACACAATTTATATATATATATATATATATATATATATATATATATATATATATATATATATATATATATATATATAAATACATACATACATTTCTAATCAGCCAATCACATGGCAGCAACTCAATGCATTTAGGCTATAGACATGGTCAAGACGATCTGGTGCAGTTCAAACTGAGCATCAGAATGGGGAAGAAATGTGATTTAAGTGACTTTGAACATGCCATGGTTGTTGGTGCCAGACGGGCTGGTCTGAGTATTGGCGAAACTGCTGATCTACTGGGATTTTCACGCAAAACCATCTCTAGGGTTTACAGAGAATGGCCTGAAAAAGAAAAAATATCCAGAGGGCGGCAGTTCTGTGGGCACAAATGCCTTATCCGAGGTCAGAATAGAAAGGCCAGACTTATTCAAGCAGATAGAAAAGCAACAGTAACTCAAATAACCACTCGTTACAACAGAGGTATGCAGAAGAGCATCTCTGAACGCACAACATGTCAAGCCTTGAGGCAGATGGGCTACAGCAGCAGAAGACCACACCGGGTGCCACTCCTGTCGTCTAAGAACAGAAAACTGAGGCTACAATTCACAAAGGCTCACCAAAATTGGACAATAGAAGATTGGAAAAAACGTTGCCTGGTCTGATGAGTCTCGATTTCTGCTGCGACATTCAGATGGAAGGGTCAGAATTTGCCGTCAACAACATGAAAGCATGGATCCATTACTCTATGCCCTAAAGGATTAAGGCAGTTCTGAAGGCTAAAGTCAATTAAACTAGGTACGAGTAAGTTGTACCTAATTAAGTGGCCAGTGAGGATAAATACTAAAATAAACGTACATGTAAAGAATGAAAATTTGGCAACTATCAGGTAACGTAAAGCATAATTGAAAAGAGAAAAATGAGCAATTGAACCAGTTACAATTTTTTTTATTAAAACCACA
Source organism: Danio rerio (assembly GCF_052040795.2). Lineage (NCBI taxonomy): Eukaryota > Metazoa > Chordata > Actinopteri > Cypriniformes > Danionidae > Danio > Danio rerio. Next base: position 29,590,852 of record NC_141025.1, on the reverse strand, counting down.
TTTAATTTGTGTGCAAAAAGGGGAAATCTAAAATCAGATATTTCTTAAGGTTTAAACATCTCTAGGCTGTCGACACCACTTGTTTCCTGTTCTGGTGTTAAGCAGTGAGTCACTTCAACTTTGTGGAGTTTACCTGATCAGTGAGTCAAAGCAGTCTTTAGGTTATAAGCTGTGAATGAAAGTCTGCATTGTCAATAAGAGTTCAAACAGCATAAAAAAAAATTCTCAAATTAGTGCTTACATGAGTTTTAGAGCTGTGATTTATTATTTTTTTCTTCTTGTAACTATTCGCTTGGTCCAAAAATGAAAGGAAAAAATCAGTTTGCAGAATGTGTTATTTGTGCATGCTAGTTGTGTCTTCCTGTAAAAGTTAAGAGGGAAATTCCTCTCATGTGCGTGTCAAGTCCGTTTGCGGGCCTTGTGACGGCATCCTCTGACGTGCTGTGTAAACTTGAAGTCAATGTCTCCCTTTGACCCTCATATTTTACAAACCCAGAGTCTCCTCTCCAGTGCCAGACATCAGCTCCACTTAGATAGTGTCTGTTTCCTCTGACAGTAAGTGGGAGTTTGACTCTACTTCCACTGCTGAATATTTTCACTCACTGCATTGTTAACTTGTGTGTTTTCTGTCTCTAAATAAGTTTACATGATTGATGTCTAGATGAAATTGTCAGATGATGTAAATCAGCTTCTCACAGGAGGAAGCTTTGGCTTGCAGCTTGGTCCTAAAACATCAACAGGACGTTATGTTTGTTGGTTTATATTTATTATTTTCAGTATGAACAATGTATTCTACTCCGTAAAACCAAAGTCAACTTTATCAAATTAAACGTGTAGTTGACTCAAAATTTGCTGAAAGTTAATTCTACTCATTTGAAAAGAGTGTTAAATGTAAAGAGTTAAACACCTCATTACTTCAACTTAAATGGAGTAAGTTCACAGTTCTCGTTTAGACCAGTTTTTTTTAACTCAAATGGTTTGTAGCAATATATTCCTCTCAAACTGTTTGAGTTGCCTTAACTTATTGGGTTTACAGTGCTAAGTTGGTTTGAGTTCTCTTCATTTATTGGTTTAACTGTGCTCAAATTGCTTCGTTTACTCAGAGGGAGTAAGTTCACAGTACTCATTAGGATTAGTTTTTGAACTTATGGTTGGTTGCAATCGGTTTCCTCAAATGGTTTGAGTAACCTTACATTTTTGGGTTTTACAATTTGGTATGCTTATGAAGGTAAAACATTATCAAGCTGCAATTAATTGCTGAAGCCTTTTATCATGCCATGCACTATTCTCTTTATTAAAGATTACTTTAACATGTATAATAACAAAAACATGTTTACATATGGCTTTATACATGTTGAGGGTAAACATGTTTCAACTAAATTTAATTGCAAAATGATTATGAAGTACAACAGGTACCACTTTACTATAAAGCCTCATTGGTAATTGTTAGTTAAATGGATTAAAGTTACCAGTGAGAATTCCAGAATCATTACAGTATAACTAGTAGTTTTAATTAAAATGATACAACTGAGTTTTATTATTTACTCCATTTAATAAAATATAACACTGTAAAAAATGCTGGGTTCCACACAATTCCTACATTTGTCCCAACACAAATTAAGTTAACTTAAGTTTTACAAATTTAAGTGGATCAAATATAAAACAATTAAGTAGTCCCCAAAACACTCAGCTAAGATTAATAAAAAAAAAAAAAAAAAAAAAAAAAGTAAAGTTCTAAATGAACAAATGGTAACTATTGGAATCTAATTGCACAGTGCTAGCGTATAATAGCCCTATAAATTAGTCAGAATTTAAACAATTGTCAATCAATATTTCATCATGTAGTTGTAACAAGGAGACTGACACGGAGGGATCCATTATGCAGTATTTATTAATCACAACTTCACTCAAACACACCATGCACCCGAGTACACACACACCCCACACACACCCCACACACACACCCCACACACACCCCACACACACCCCCCACACACACACCCCACACACACACACCCCCCACACACACACACACCCCACACACACACACACCCCACACACACCCCACACACACACACACACACACACCCCACACCCCACACACACCCCACACACCACACACCCCACACACACACACACACACACACCCCACACACACACACACACACACACACACACACACACACACACACCCCACACACACACACACCCCACACACACACACACAGTAGTAGTAGGGGTATCAAGAATGATGATGAACAGACACAGAGTGAGTTACCAGGCATGAGTGGAGGGTAATGAGCGAGAATCAGAGTCCGTGTATCAGGCTTGGGTCGAGGGCAGGCAGAAAGAATCAGAGTCCGTATATCAGGCGTGGGTCGTGGGCAGGCAGAAGGCGAAGCAAAGTAAGAGACAGGCTGGGGTCGTACACAAGAGATCAGGCTGGGTATAACACTCAGTAATGCTGGCCGGGGCTGAACAAGACTTCGCACTGACTGAGTGTTTGAGTGCGGCTTATATGAGGTACGTGGGTCGTTAACAAGATTCAGATCAGGTGTATGCGCAATCAGTGTAGATGGATGATGTAATGCTAAAATCCGGAGATGGCGGCCTCTGCTGGCCAGCGAGGGGAATGACCGGGACCGAGTCGGTGACAGTAGTAGACCAGATTAAACTGAAAAGTTATGAAGCCAACCCATTAAGTCTCCATGCATTGGGCTTTATTTTAAATACCGTTGCTATACACTGTGAATTTTCTTCAAAAGATCTCCAAAATCCTAAATAATAAACATTTATTCATTATATTTGGAAGGGTCCACATTATTTGTATTGTGCACATTTATTATCACGATATATTGATTTATTGAATATCAGCTTATATCTTTACTCAAGCTTCAAAAAATTTCAATTCCCTGTAAGTTTTCATAGAGGAACCTGCAGAAATCACTCTTGAAGTCTTTTTTTCTTCTGTATTTTAATCGCAGAATGATAAACAAGAACGTTGGATGAAAGATTTTGAATGAAACAGACAGACATAGAAAGGGTTGCAATCTAAGCGTTTTGCTTTTTAGTGAGGTTGTAAAAGCAAAAGGGCTGTGATTGTGCATCTGCTGCTGGAAACACAAAGACTGCATGTGTGTGCTTTACTCATCATGAATACTACTGGATGATTCCCGCTTGAGTAACAAAGCTCTGCGGGTCGGGGATAAAGCGTGCCACTCCGTGCTGTTCCCCAACAGCATCATTGGGCTGTGATGACAGTCACCATTGACTTCAGTGGCCCACATTACTGACAGTGTCGCCACAACATGAAAATACTGATCCATGTACTTATTAGCAGTGTTGGGGGTAACTCATTACAAGTACCGCGAGTTACATAATAATGCTACTTTTCTTAGTAACAAGTAACACGTTACTTAGAAAAAATAAATAAATAATGTAACTCCAGTTACTTTTTAGATGGATTAATATGATTTTAAAAATAGCTTGCTTATTGCTTATTTCTGTAATGGAAGTGTTCTCATTATTTTGAACACATAGAAGAAAAGGGGATTGTCTCAATCGACAGTGATTTCACCGAACTAATATGACAAAAATACAAAAGTAGCAAAAACATTGCTATAAACTTTCATTATTCTATAAATGACATGCATAGCATCAGGAAGTTCTTAGAGGGTAACATTATTCTATTTTTTTTATTAATGTTTTTTTTATGGTAAACAAGGTGTAGGTTATACAGTGGATTAATAAATGCAGAGCTCCTCTATTTCAAAAAGAAGACAAAAACCCTGCAAGTTCTGAAAGAGATCAAGCCTCAGGCAGGTATGGAAAAAGGTACTCAAAAGTAATGTAACTCATTACTTTCCATCTAAAGTAAAGTAATTTTTTGGGAAGTAACTCAATATAGTAATGAATTACTGTCAATAATAACTTTTCCCAACACTGGTTATAAGCACAACTTCTACCTGTTTATCATTTTAGTTAGAGTTAGTTAAGAGTAAGACGCATTGAATGGTCTGTTTTCTGTTGTATATTTGTGCTGAATTTGTGGAGTTTTCTGTATTTGTGACTCAACTTCCCAAGAAAACCACATTAATGTCTCTGACATCACACATTTCCTTTTGCAAATATCCTGTGTGGGTTTAGAGAGACCCACCATAGAGGTACTGTAAAAGTTACTTCTGTCAAAAATGCACCACCAAACACTAAGATTGCTTTTTTGTAATGTTATGTAATTTTCTTTCGTAATGTCATTGTGTTTCTTTTTTTTATCCCTGTGATGTCAGAGATGAATTCTCAGTAAGCATTGCTGTAATCTTCAGCGTCACACAATTTTCAGATTTGATGCTCAGGAACAGATATATATACATTATATTATATCATTCATTCATTTTCTTTTCGGCTTAGTCCCTTTATTAATCTTGGGTCGCCACAGCGGAATGAACCGCTAACTTATCCATTTTTTTTTTTACGCAGCAGATGCCCTTTTCCATCTCTGGGAAACATACATCAACACACTCATTCACACTCACACACTCATACACTACGGACAGTTTAGCCTACCCAATTCACGTGTACCGCATGTCTTTGGACTGTGGGGGAAACCGGAGGTGAGAACATGCAAACTCCACACAGAAACGCCAACTGAGCCGAGGTTTGAACCAGCGACCTTCTTGCTGTGAGGCGACAGCACTACCTACTGCACCACTGTGTCGCCCGTCCAAAAATGATATTTGTGCTAAAGAAAGGTTTTAATAGTAGTAATAATAATAAAAGTACAGTAATAGTATAGTAATAATATAAAAAATATTACTGACCCCAAATTTGTAAACCATACTTTAAATTACATTGAACTACACTGTTTTAATTAACTATGATCTTATATGTGAAGCTGCTTTGACAGCTTATTAGTCAAAAATACCAAGTAAGTTTATTTGATGTATTTGCGGTGGAGTTTATTCAAGCCTTTCTGAAATGATGAGTCACACACAAATGCCATTTGCAGTACACACACACACACACACACACAAAGACACATAATAGTGTTTACAGACACTATGCAGCCATAGTGATTATATTGGTTAAGAATTACATAGCGATTTTACTGTCTCTATTACAAACACGCTTTGTTTAAAAAAAAAAAAGTTTTAAACTTATAAAAATAGTAGAGATTTGTAACAAATATGTTAATCCCAGTTTATTTGCTAAAATTATGTGGACATGTATACATGTTATTATAGAAACACGGTGCCTGTCAGTTAATTTGGTGGGTGGGGAAGACATCACTCCTACGTCACGTTGTGATGGGCCTCCAAATCATAGGGATTTTGGATTAAATTTGTGTCTAAATTAATTTCTCAAATGTCTCTTTGATTTTATTGTGTGCTCAAGTTGTTAATGTCTCATTTGTGTTACGATCTGGAACAGTCAGTCTTTCACCTGCATGCATCTTCCTCTGCATGTTGTCCGCTGCTATTTTAAGAGACTGTTATTCTGCCACTTTTATACCCGCTGCAGCAAACGACAGAGAACCTTCCTACTCATTGAGCTGATCCAGTTCTTACTGTATGATCATCAAACAGGAGCTTCACAAATACGGCTTCCTTCAGACTTAATATTTTATGAGGCTGTTAACAAAGCCCTCTTTGATTTGAAGTACATGTTGTTAAAATTTTATTTAACATTGCATTTTACACTGTTTTCCTTGTTAGCACTCTTCATGGAAAGCTTTTTTTTCAACACCGTTTATGTGTGTGTGTGTGTTTGTTTGGTTTTCAGCGGAGATCTCCAGGATGTGTGAAGTGGACGTTTCGTCTGAGCCCACGAGCCCGACACTCTGCAATGAGTCTTCTGACACGTACTGCCATGTGGACCGCTGGCAGAAATTGCGCACTGCTGTCCGCAAGCTGGAGTTCTGGGAGAACTTCACACATGAGCTGATTGGCAGTGGATTCTTCTCGAAGGTCTACAAGGTAACACTTGAAATCTCTGAAATCTGTTGACATGGTTGTTATAATAGTGATTATGAAAGTGAGTGCTAAAATATTTTAACAGATATGATTGCCTCAGTCCTGTAACACATTTGTTTGTTGAGATTTTTTTGTTGCAACAAATTTAGGAGAATTGGTAACTTTTACTAATGGTGTTTTTGTTTTTGGCAGTTCTAGTGACTTTCTTTACATTTAAAAAAAAAAAAATCTATGAAGTTATAGAAGCTTGTTTTAACCAAAATAAAGTCATTTTGACTTTATCTTATAGTTCATATTTGTTCTTTATTTTTGTTTGAGAGTGTCCTAAATTTAATGTACAGTGCTCAACATATATGAGTACACTCTTCAAAAATCTAGCTTTTAAATTCATAGTTTTAACAGGAAGCTGTACAATATTATATTTGTGCATATACATTAGATTAGTCAGTTCTGAAGTCAAATCTGGAGCTTATCTAACAAAATAACTTACGATAACGGTCCAGAAGCTAGTACACACAAATTTAAATGTTATAGAAATATATTAAATATACATTTTAAAAAGAGAAACAAAATCAACAGAAGCAAAAAAAAAATTTATTGTTTGCAGTTTGTTTTTGCAATCTTTTGCTTGAATTTAATTATATTATTTTTCAATTTCTAAATATGTTTGGTGACTAAAATATTATTTTCATAAATATTTCTGTTTAATAAATCTGTTTTGTTTAAATGTACTAAAATACATTGCCTATATTCACTGAGAAACAGATAAAAATATTCATTTTCAAAATGGGGTGAACTCAATTATGCTTAGCACTGTACAGTTGCAATTGAAAAGTTGCAATTGAAAATCGAATTGTTCCCCAGATTTGATTTTTTTACATCTGATCATTTTAAGTTATAAACAATTGCTTCAAATAATTACAAGAAATTATCCAAAATGCAAGAATAACTATAAACTGAAATAGTGAAAAAAAATTCAATTCACAGGAAAAAACTTAATAATTGCATAATATACACTGTAGTTTTACATCATATATTTCTGAAGAAAAAAAAAACTTAATTATTCTCAGAATAATAAAGAAAAAAAATCAGATAAAGTAAAAATTTCTTCCTTTGGGTGGAATCAAGTTTGATTACTTTGTGTGCGAGTGTGTATAATGTCTTTCCAATAATAAGTCTTATAGTGAAGTCTGTCATTTGACATGCATTAAGCAGACCGATAAATATACTGTAAAAGGAAGTTATATATTGTTGTACTTTAGAAGGTCCTCCAGTGTGTGTGTGTGTGTGTGTATGTGTGTTTGTGTCCTGCATTCATACAGTGCAGTATTGTAGTCCTGCTCATTAGGACACGTTTGTCCTCTATGTCCCGTTGAGGAGGCCTTCGTGCCTCAGTACATGATGGCCATTAATGGGTTCCTCATGAGTCCCTGTTATTATATAAGCGATGATTGCACAGCTCAACTGTCATTAGTTCTGGCCATTCCTGTGTGTTAACATGAAAGCATTTCTCTGTTATTGGGAAGAAAGGAATGTGTTAATGTCTCTTTAGGATTTATTCCCTTATCCTGTTCTGCTTTTTTATTTATTGTCATTTCATTGAATTTAATTCCAGGTGATCCACAACACCACACGGAAGGTGATGGTAGTAAAGATATATAAGAATGATGTTGATCAGGACAGCATTGTACGAGAAATCAGCCTGCTGCAGAAACTTTCACACCCCAACATCGTGAGGTATTTCTGTTTAACTGTCCATCCATCCATCCATTCCTTTGTCTGTCCTTCTGTCTGTCAGTTTATCTTTTTGTTTTTGTATATCCATCCATCCATCCATCCATCCATTCATCTATCCTACCTTCCTACCTAATGGTGGCTCAGAGTTGATAGATGAAGAGTCACAGTTATAGTCTTATAGTCTTTTTATTTATCTCATACTGGAAACAGACTTCCATCTGATGACCGCAGAATTGCTGATAGTGATGTTAACTGTTTTAAGGTTGGATGAATAAACAGCCACAGTGTGCAGTGTTGTAATAGATGCATTGTAGACAACTATGTAGAAGATAAAATAGTTTTTGTGTCCATTTCCACACTTCAGTTTGTTAGTTTTTGTATTAATGGTACAAATTGAGTAATGTGGGCATTTCTAATCTTTAACTGGCAATGAATATACTCGTATCTTACACTTTGGGGACAGACTCAACTGTACAAGATTGTGATGATGAATCCTAACAGGACTGCTAGAGTCAGACCAAGCCCTGTCCAGCTCAGCACTCTTTTATCTTCTGTTAATCTTACACGATGATGACGTGGGTTTGTCTAAGCAATCTCACATTGGATTTTTCCAGTAAGTTTTATGTAAGGACAAATCTATATCCATTCCTGCCTGTGCAGTGTTAATTTATTACAACTTTCCACTCGCTGCCAGCTGTCATCTCCCAATAACCGATCACAGTCATTTTCACCCATGAACAAAATGGCAGAATGGGACAGAAACCATATGAGGTCACCATGACAAGGGGAAATATAGTTTTATTTACACATATTTGAAGCTTCACTGATTCATGGCTGTAATAGATCTTTAGGTTGATGACTTGAGTATCACTTTTTAACTTGATGTTGAATTTCTGCATAGTTGACCAATTAGTCTAAACTGCCTCAACATTACAGATTTAGGCCATAAGTTATTCTGAGTGTTTGTTACTTCCTCTCATTTCTCTTTTCCCCCCAGGTATCTGGGTATTTGTGTCAAAGAAGACAAGCTGTACCCTATTCTGGAGGTGAGTTTGTTCTTTGTTTCTTATAATGCATTATATTTTTCTTTGAAATATTACACTTACCGGCCACTTTATTAGGTACATCTGTCTAACTGCTGATTAACGCAAATTTCTAATCAGCCTATCACATGGCAGCAACTCAATGCATTTAGGCATGCAGACATGGTCAAGATGATCTGCTGCAGTTCAAACCGAGCATCAGAATGGGGAAGAATGATGATTTAAGTGACTTTGAATGTACCATGGTTATTGGTGCCAGACGGGCTGGTCTGAGTATTTCAGAAACTGCTGATCTGCTGAGATATTCACACACAACCATTTCTAGGCTCTACGAAGAATGGTCAGAAAAAGAGAAAATATCCAGTGAGCGATTCTGTGGGCACAAATGCCTTGTTGATGCCAGAGGTCAGAATGACCAGACTGATTATAACTGATAGAAAGGCAACAGTAACTCAAATAACCACTCGGTGCAACCAGGGTATGCAGAAGAGCATCTCTGAATGCACAACACGTCCAACCTTGAGGCGGATAGGCTACAGCAGCAGAAGACCACACCGGATGCCGCTCCTGTCATCTAATAACAGAAAACTGAGGCTACAATTCACACAGGCTCACCAAAATTGGACAATACAAGATTGGAAAGTGTTGCCTGGTCTGATGAGTCTCGATTTCTGCTGCGGAATTTGAATGGTAGGGTCAGAACTTGGCATCAACAACATGAAAGCATGGATCCATCCTGCTTTGTATCAATAGTTCAGGCTGGTGGCGGTGTAATGGTGTGGGGACATTTTCTTGGCACACTTTGAGCCCATTAGTACCAATTGATCATCATGTCAACGCCACAGCCTACCTGAGTATTGTTGCTGACCATGTCTATCCCTTTATGACCACAGTGTACCCATCTTTTGATGGCTACTTCCAGCAGGATAACACACCATATCATACAGCGCGAATCATCTAACACTGGTTTCTTGAACATGACAATGAGTTCACTGTACTCAAATGACCTCCACTGTCACCAGATCTCAATAGAATGGAGCACCTTAGGGATGTGGTGGAACGGGAGATTAGCATTATGGATCTGCAATAATGCATGACGCTATCATGTCAATGTGGACCAAAATCTCTGAGGAATATTTCCACTAACTTGTTGAATCTATGCCACAAAAGATTAAGGCAGTTCTGAAGGCAAAAGGGGGTCCAATCCAGTACTATTAAGGTGTACCTAATAAAGTGGCCGGTGAGTGTACAAACTGCACTTTTATTGGACTCCATAATACACTTTTTTTCTCCTAAGCTGTTCTCTTTAAAGACTGCAGCACAACTTATCAATTCAGTTGCTCATTTTTGATGTGCATGCAGGAATTTATTTGGTAAATGTGTTTCTATCTTATTTTTTTCTTATTGAATAAAATGTTTATCCTGCCTGCTTGTGCACATACATTTTATGCAAATTTTAAAAATGTATGCGCATCATGGCCGTAGCATTTTTTAAGTGATATTCCAAAAAATGAGCGTAAAAATAGGTGGGTGGAATCATAGCTAGAACAGAAGTGCATGTTTGTGTGTGTGTTTCTCTCGACAGTATGTGAGTGGAGGATGTCTAGAGGAGCTGTTAGCCAGGCAGGATGTGCCTTTGTGCTGGAGAGAGAAAGTAGACCTGGCCTCCGACATCACCAGAGGGATGATTTACCTCCACTACAAGAACATTTACCACAGGGATCTCAACTCTAAGGTACAGCATGGCTCTCAGTCACGCTCATCTACAGTCACAATAGTAGATCAGCAATCTAGTGTTACAGGGAGTTGTTCTCCCCTGAGAAATGCAGACAGAGATGTTTGCGCTTGAGAGTTTCACTGGTTGCCAGGATTCACACGAGTGCTCACCAAACCTAGGCCGATGGTGGCACAACAAGGCTACTCCATTGTGATGGTAATACACGTTCCCATTCTGTGTCTCTCTCCCTACACTTCCCATCTCATTTGAGAGTCCAGAAATGCGCAGAGTATAGGCTTGCAGATCCCCCACCCTTTGGTTTTCAGCCCGGCCTTGTCTCTCAGCCGCTGTCTATTTGTCAGCCTTTCAGATCTGAACAATGAGCAGACAAAAATGCCAGCCACACCATTTGCAGTACTGTGACATCTAGCATGCTGGTTAGCGGGACCAGCGTTTGCTTGTCATTTGACATGAAAGTTGGCACAATTGTGGGAAGCTTTCCGAAAATTTAAGCTGTTACTTGCTTTTGAGACGTTCATTTAGAAAAGGTTCATTAGGCTGATTGGAACAATGTGTTGCGAGAAATGAATGAAGAGAAGCTGAAAGTTTCATATGCCAAATTTTTAAGTGCATCAAATACTTCATAGTTTATGTGACACAATGGCTCAGTGGTTAGCACTTTCACCTCACAGCAAGAAGGTTGCAAGCTCAAGTCCCAGCTGGGTCAGTAGGCATTTCTGTTTGGAGTTTGCATGTTCTCCCCATGTTCACATGGGTTTGCTGTAGGTGTTCCCGTTTCCCTCACAGTCTAAAGAAATGCACTAAAGGTGAATTGAATAAAGTAAATTGACCGTAGTAGTGTATGAGTGTGAATGAGTGTGTATGGGTGTTTCCCAATACTGGGTTGCAGCTGGAAGGGCATCCACTGTGTAAGACATATGCTGGATAAGTTGGTGGTTCATTCTGCTGTGGTGACCCCTGATGAATAAAGGGACTAAGCTGAAAGAAAATGAATGAATTAACTTCATCGTTTAATTTTCATACCTTTTTTAAGTGCAGAATTATGGCCGTAAACCAGTATTTTCTAAAACGTAGCTGTTTACTACCACATATTGTTATTTTATGCCAAAAAAGACACTGTAAAGGACATAATTACAACATATTCAGTCGACAATATTTTTAGACCTCTTGTGAAATTTAAAGTCTATTTCCAATATTTCCCACGTGGGCATAACAGTGGCGCAGTGGGTAGCCCCATCGCCTCACAGGAAGAAGGTCACTGGTTCGAGCCCCAGCTGGGCCGCGTGGCATTTCTGTGTGGAGTTTGCATGTTCTCCCCGTGTTTATGTGGGTTTCCTCCAGGTGCTCCGGTTTCCTCCACAGGTCCGAAGTTGTACGCTACAGGTGAATTGAATAAACTGTATTAACCGTAGTATATGTGTTTAAATGTGATTGTGTATGGGTGTTTCCCAAAACTGGGTTGCAGCTGGAAGGGCATCCACTGTGTAAAACATGTGCTGGATAAGTTGGTGGTTCATTCTACTGAGGCGACCCTGATGAATATAAGACTAAGCTAAAAGAAAATGAATTCTTGTTTAATCTTAATTCTAATCTAATTTTTATTTGCACATATTTTGTTATTTTAGGGCAAAAAAACAGAGTAAAGGACATATTTACTACATATTCAGTTGACGACAACATTTTTAGACCTCCTGTGAAATTTTTCAATCTTTTTCAGATATTTCCTAAGTGCTGTTTGACTAAGTTCAACATTTTTAAGCATAATAGTTGTAATTACTCATTTATTTTGTCTTTGCCATGATGACAGCACATAACATTTTGCTAGTTATTTAACAAGATACTAGGTAGATTACAATAACTAGGCAGGTTTGGTTAGTGTCCTAACTATTGGATACGGCAAGACAAAGCAAGTTTATTTACATAGCACATTTCATACACAGTGGCAATTCAAAGTGCTTTACACAAACAGGAATAAAAGAGACAAGTATAAGAAAATAAAAACAAATAATAAAAAAAAAGTTACACATTTTAAAAAAGAATGAAAAAGAAAAGAAAGACTCAATAGTGCATTCTGTCGGACACATCTCAGTTTTCATATGGTAAAGTTTCGGATGGGAGGGGACATCTTCCCCCCTTAGATGTACTGTTTGCATTATACTATACTTTTTGTACTATATACCGTTTTGCATCTGCACAACTCTGGTGTGCACTCCTTACCATGTGCCCTTAAGTCATAGGTGTCAAACTGGATTCCTGGAGGGTCGCAGCGCTGCAGTTTTGCTCCAACCCTAATCAAACACAGCTGATCCAAATAATCAAGGCGTTCAAGACTACTAGAGACTATTAAGCAGGTGTGAGTTGGAGGTGATTGAAGGTAAATTGCGCAGAGCTGTGGCCCTCCAGGAATTGAGTTTGAGACCATTGCCTTAAGTGTAGTTGTTACCTATATTTGTAGATTATTTTATATGTGTAATTGTTTGTATTGTAATTTCTTTTTAAATCTCTACTTTTTGTATTAATATTATATGTTAGGCACCTAGGGTCTGAGAGTAACGCAATTTCAATTATCTGTATGTCCTGTACATGTGGTTGAATTGACAATAAAGCTGACTTTGAAAAAGGAGATTATTAATATTGATCTTAATAGCTTTTAAATTTAAAAAAAAAAAGTTTATTTTTTTATTCCTGCCAAACTAAAAGAACTTTCTTTAGGGGAAATATATGTGGAAATACTATGAAAAATGTCTTTGCTCTGTTAAACATCACTTGGGAAATATTTGAACAGTAAAAAAAAAATTCACATGAGTGCTAGTCATTTTATATGCAACAATATAGAGAGAGATGCCATCAGATATTTTATTTTTGTATTGAATCAAGCAACCTCAGTGCCCTTATTTCAAACCCAGCCATTATCAGCAGAGCCGGAGGGTGCTGTAACGCTCCCTATGCATGAGTTACTCTTTCTAAATTGGGAGATTTCTAGGCTCAAGGGCTGCACTTGGAGTTTTCTTAGTCCTGTAATCATAGCATAGGTCAGTGTTTGGGATAGAGCCTCAGCTGTGGTTTCTAATTCAACCCAGATGCAGAAAGTTAATGTTTTCTCCATCAGCACTTTCTGCTCCAAGAGTCTCTCTGCTTTAAGTAACGTCTGGCTGATACCTGGAGTCCCTTTACTCTGGTCAGCCTCACAGGCTCCTCATTGCTCTTTTCATTAAAATAGCAGGCCGTTTCTCACACCCACAGTCATTCAGCCTTAAAGGCACAATCCATGTTTTATTTATTCATTTATTATGTATTTATGGAAATAGGCTCATTTTACAAGTTACCTAGAGTAAAACAGACGAGAGCACTTTTATTTTAGCTTAGCATAAATCATTGAATCCGATTGAACCAATGACTGGATTAGACCATTAGCATCTCGCTCAATAAATAAAAACAGTTTGGATAATATTCCTATTTGAAGCTTTGTTCTTCTGTAGTTACATTAATATATGGCTTTGAGGTGCAATGAAATTGGATGGAAAATTAAGGACACTGTTTTAATTTTTTGCTAATGGTCTAATTCAATTCAATCATCTATGCTAAGCTAAGCTAAAATGCTCCTGCCAGACATGGAAATCAACTGATGGGATTTAAAAATGTTAAACCCAGCAGTTTAACTCTACATGGGTTGAAAAACAAACATATTTCCCTAAAAAAAAAAAAAGTTCCTTTAAACAGATTTCCAGCCTTAATGTTGTTTGTAGCCATGACACATCATCACTCTAAACCATTCAGACTGAGGTGAGGTATAACATTTCATAGCTGTACCTCAGGAGTTTGACAAACGGAAGAGGGGAATTGTAGGCGGTCGAGACCCTTTGGCGAGATGCGGGGTCTGCTGAATAATTCATTACACCAAGAAACAGCCTTGGTTTGAGTTCTGCTTCAGCCACAGGGCTCATTGTCTCTAAAGGCCATTCATAGACATGATACACACACACACACACACTAAAGCACACAACAACAGCCATGCATTTTACTGTTTTTATACGTCAATCATCTGTACTGTTTAGATGACATTTAGCTTCTTTATATGAAACTCCATACTCAGTAAGCACATGGGTCAAGCTTTCTGTTTGTTTGCTTGATTATAAGGTGAAATGCCTTACAGAAGTGTGCTAGACCAGTGTACTAGTGTTTTTACATTTTGCAAACTTGGCTCTAGGGAATCAAATGGGGACGCAAGGGAATTACCTAGATGTAATAAATGTAGTTGATTGATGGATTATTATTATTTTATTTTTTATTTTTTCTTAAATTATTATTTTCAGTTTTTGTTTGTGTATTTGATGTTGTGTTGGTGTCTATTGTGTTGTGTCATTCTTGTTATGTGAGGCACCACCGTGTCCGAATGAATTGTCCCAAGGGGATTAATAAAGCTTTAAACTAAGACCCTCTGAAAAAAGGAATGAGAAATATTTAAAAAGTGTGATTTGTTAAATTATCTAATGAATAAAACTAGTCATTAAGATTCATAAACTGTATAAAAACAAAGAGAAATCTGATTAAAATAATCTAACAAAATCCAAAATGTGATTAAATATTCTAATAAAAAAATTAATGCTTCATTAAAGTTTCGTTTAAAAATGTAAATTTTTTTGTTATATTTGTAATGAAAATTATTTTATTTCTAAGATTATTGTACTAAATATTTTAATGAATAAATATGAACATAGATTAGATTAAAACGCATACTAAAATATGTAACAAGCAAGTAAATGTTTATATTAAGTTCTAAAATAAGTGTAAAAAATGGTGTCAATATAAAATAAACTATATAGATGACTTTAAGATAGGGGTCTCTCAACAGAAGATCATCTTATATGGGGGATTATGAGATCTAAAATATATGCCTTCAGATTTTATACTCTGCAAGAGCTTTGTTGGACGTTGTAGCGACTAACTTTCTGTTAGTTTTTACCGCCCCCTTTTGGTAGCAAAGAAAAGTGCATTTCTTTAATGTTGAATGCATGTGTTTATTTTTTTAGTCTATGATTTACGCAGGTTTTGCCTCGTGTTGCTTGCTATATATCGAGTATGTTTACTTCATTATTTAAAAAGAAAGACTTCTGTATATCAAGCTATTTACACAAAATATAATAGTAAATACAGTTCAAAGATTTGAAGTAGAAATCATTCGGCAAAAATGCAATATTAAGCAGCACAGCATTTATGATATAGGTATATATAAGTATATTGCAAGTATTAATATCATCATATTAGAATGATTTCTAAAGTATCAAATGCTGAAAGTGTACAAAATAAATAGGAAAAAAATAATTAAGCATCATCAACAACTATGTTTCATAATATTAGAGATTTACTGTATGTTTTACAATTCTAAAAGTGAAACTAAATTATTATTAGTGGAAAGAGAATGAAAATGTAAAATAGGTCTTGTGTGAACTCCTCTCTCCCACAGAACTGTCTAATAAGGATGACTGCGAGAGGCAGAGAGGCGCTGGTCACAGATTTTGGTTTGGCACGAGAGGTTGTTGAGCTTCCATCAAAGGACCGGAAGCTGTCTCTTGTAGGCTCTGCATTCTGGATGGCCCCTGAGATGCTGCGTGGAGAACCGTATGACCGCAAGGTAAAAACCTAAAAAAATTCAGAGCAAGTCATGAAACTGTGCTGAGATTTGCAGGCTTCTTACTAAATCTGATTTTGCTTTATAAAATGGTAGGTGGACGTGTTTTCTTTTGGGATTGTTTTATGTGAAATTCTGGCCAGGATCCCAGCAGACCCAGAAATCCTTCCAAGAACGCAGGTCAATATAAATAACACCATCGACACTGTCAGAATTCAGTGTGTGCATTTATTTATTAAAAAATCTGTATTTGTTTTATGATTGTTTGTGTGTGTTGCAGGACTATGGTCTGGATGTATCAGCGTTTAGGAAAATGGTCAGTGGGTGTCCTCAGCGTCTTTTGGAGCTGGCAGCCAGCTGCTGTCTAGTAAGTGACCCTGTTAACAGTCACATTTATAAAAAATGAACGCTAGTGATGCACCAATCTTGATATAACACATGCAAATATGAAAGCACTAATGCATTGAGAAAGTATAATAATCAATTTAAAAAACACAGATATGCGCAAATTCTCACAACACATGCAAATAAAGAAACACACTGCAAATAGCACAGACTACAATGCAAATAATATATGGAACCCAAAAGTGACGAACCCAACTGCTTCCTGTTTACTTATTTGCATAATTTTTTTTTGTTCCCGGAATAATTTTTACATGCTAACATTCAAATAACAGTTCATTTAAACTCTAATTGTGCAATTTTCTGATTATTGGGGCTAAAAACACAAACAACAAGGAACTATATGACAAGGATATTAAAATAAAGAGAAAAATCTCAAATCTCAGACAACATCACTGACTCTAAACAGAAAGCAGCTGCGTTTGTCATGTTGTGGGGTTCTCTGACACATTTCCGTTTTGGTCTGCACTATTGATCTTATCGTATCTGTGGATTTTAACGGTTGTATTAAATACCGGTGTAACTGCTTTTTTAAAGCACTAAGTTTAATGATGTTAAGACTGAAGGGCTTTATTCTAAAAACACAACTGCCTGGAGGTACTTGCGTGACTACTTGCCACAAAACATAAAACAAAAATAGACAAAACATTCTTCTTTTAATCTCTTAAAGTTGATTAATTCTACAATTAAAGGCAAAGCTTATGGAAATGAAAACAGATGAATGGAACATACACTAACCTTTAGACAGATTTTCACTTATGAAGTAACCAAAAATCCTTCATGTGATTGCCTAAACATTAGCTTAAAATGGAAACATGCAGTTTGTGTTATTTTATTTAATGTTGAATCATAAAATGGCAGTAGTAGACATTTAAATCAATAGTTCACCACAAATTACAAATGTACTCACTCTAAAATGGTTCCAGAAAAAAGGTTGGAAAACTGTACCTGTTGACTTTTGTTGTAGGAAAAACGAATACAATGGGTACCAATTTTTCCAATATTTTTCAATGTATTTATTCTGTTCAAGAGAAAAAAACTAAATCATTTACTCACTTGTTACAAACCTGTTTAAAGAATTATCCTATTTAGTGAACCATCCCTTAAATAAAGGTCAATTGTAGGTCAATTGGTAACTTTATTTCAAGTCACAATTCACGCTACAGTACCATTAACTGAGACTATTCGCTCAAAAAACTGCTTCTTATTAATAGTTAGTTAGGTGGAAGTTGGGTTTAAGTTCTGTGTGGGAATAGAAGAAGAATAAAGTCATACTTTATAACTACCAAAACACAGTAAGGGCCCTATCATACACCCGGCGCAAGATGCGTTTGGTGCGATTTGTTGCTGTTTTCAGCTCAGCACAACACTAATTTTCATGTTTTGCACCTCGTTGTTTAAATGGCAAATCCATGGGTGTGCAGGTCTGAAAAGGAGGTGTGTTTAGGCGCATCATTGGCACGTTTCTATTTTGAAGAATTGAAAGAGGCTGCGCCATTACACACGGTTTTAGTTGGTCAAAGTCCAGCGCAGAGTGCGTTAGTTTTGCTGGTCCAAAATGTGTGCACATTGCTGAATACACACAAGATGTACAGAAATACACAAATATCTTTACATTTGAAAAAAAATAAATAGATTTTACAAAATTATATTTTCATGGCTCTTAAAGAGAATGGGAGAGTAGACTCTGATTAGTTTAATGCACATTACACTCAAAACACACCTGTAACTCATTAAGAGAATAAGCTCAACCCTGTTAGACCAAGTGCCACAACGCAAAATGTATTTGCTCGTCCTTAAAATAACAAAAGTGGATTCTGACATGCTCTTAATGCTTTTGCACTTTAGACTTTGTGCCTAGATTGTTAAAATAGAGCCCTGATATTGCAGTTAATAGCATGAACTGTGACTTAAGCTAAAGTGTTACCGCTCAATTTGTTGAAGTTACATGTTGTGTTTTCTGTGAGTGCTATGCTGGATATACATTAGCAAATGAAAATCCGTTAAACAAGATCAGTGATGTACAACTAATTTTATAATAAGTGTGTAATCAATCACGGTTAATCGCACAAAAAGGGTGCAAATAATTGTGATTTTAATCTATTTAGAGTCCTATTAACAACTAACAGATTTGCTGCATAGAAAAGATATTCTGTTTTAGCAGTGCCTTGTTTCTTAACGTCTGCTCTCTGATGCAGCTCGACGCATTCAGAAGACCCTCGTTCACAGAGCTTCAAGATGAGTTGGGGGAGATTGCTGAGAGTTTGGAAACTCCTCACTCTGAGCTCACCACAGGCTGACCACCCTATGCTATCCCATCAGCCCCTGCAGTCAGACACACACACAGATGAAGTTCTGTACATAGACATTAGTGCAATGACAAAAGCAGCAAAACTTTCCGACTGGATTGTCTGGTCTCTATTTATTATGGACGCTCTGAAAGTGACTACATGGCCCTACTGTTCGGCACAGCTGTACATAGCATATTCTGTGCAATAAATAGTAATTGTATATCAAGAGAAATGTCGTATCAGGTTCCGGCTAAAATGTTTACCTGTTTGCAGTGTCATCTACAATGCTACAGATTTTTTAAGTGTATTGTATGTTTTGTATAGGAATCATTTTATATTCAAAAACCCAGAATTAAGGTTTGAGGATAAAGCTAACCATTGATAAAAGGACTAACTTTTAAATAACCAAATAATATTTTCATAAGCTTCAGTAAATGATCAATTAAGAAAGTGATTTATACTTATTTTGGTACCAACTTTCTAGTTAGGAAAAAAGCGCACTTGCATTGATTGATTTTTGAAAAGTGATGAGAGCGCGCTTTTTTTTTTTTTGTAAACAATATGAGCAAGCACTCTTAACTTGTGGTTTTGCTTTCACTGGAAGCTGAACTGCTTATTTCTAGAAATTCTCCTCAAGAGTCATCAGGATGAAGTCTTTTCCCTGCCTGCAGGTGCCTCCGTGCTGCTGGATTGTACTGCCAATTGTTTTGTTAACAATTATCCATACAAAGCTTTAGTATTTCATATTTGCACGCAGGTTTTATGTGTTCATTTTAGTTTCCTTTTTTTTTTTTTTTTTTGCAGTTTGTTGCGAGTCATCAGCACAAATATATGAATCCAAGCTTAAGATGGCACTCCAATAAACAGTGACGACAAATTTCTCTTTAAACGTAAAGTGTCTCACATAATTTGTTCAGATGGGTCGTTATTGAATAAAACATGTGGTTGAATTTTTCTAAAACTGGATGAGGTTTGCACAAATCAGAAAACCTGACAAGCATAGAGGGAAAAAAATCACTTGGTAATCCTAAAGTCAGTATCACTAACCATATCAAATGCATAATCTGACTGTTATTTTTTTTAGTGATGGTACAATAAATATGCATTTATCATTTACTCACCCTCAAGTTGTTCTAAATATGTATCATTTTATTTCTCCTCCTCAACACAAAATATAGTTTTTACATGTTTGTAAACACATCTTTGACGAAACCTATTTACTTCTATTGTAGGCAAAAATAATAAATTCAATTTTCTAGTTTGCTTAACTTTTTTTTTTTTCTTGTTCCCAGTAGTCCTCTCAATTTACTTGTTTTGTTTATCTCAGCTTACATTCTCTAATTCACATAGCCCAATTATTTTATTTTTTCTTTCAATCTAATTTTTCCAATCGCCGAACTTTGATTCCTTCTTACAACTTAATTTTCTGGTTTTACAACTATTTTTTTAACCAAATTTTTCTAGTTCTCACAGCTTATTTTGTTTGCTTAATTTGTTTAGTTATTGCCATTTAATTTTTATTATTTGTATATATATGTGTGTGTGTGTATATATGTGTGTGTGTATATATATATATATATATATATATATATATATATATATATATATATATATATATATATATATATATATAAATGATAAAATCAGTATACATAACTACAGCAAATGCACAACTTAGCAGTTTATTTGTTTTTAGTCTTGGCGTTTAAAGTATTCTTAAGTTCTGGTAAGCTGTTTTAATCATTGTGCTTTATCTGTGAAATGACTCTAGAACATCATTCAAATGAACTCAAGTCATGCTACTCTCTTTGAATCTAATATCTTTGAATCACAAGCCTCCAGTTTGTATATTCTGAATCTTTCTGCTAGTGTTTTTGTTATGATTTTACGACAAGAGGTGGTGTATGTGAATGCTGTGTATTTTTCAAATAAATTCATTAAAATGTTTCACTCCTGTCTTATTATAAATACACTACTATTACCTTCAAGATTTGTTTAACAATTTTTTCTTATAACCAAAGACTGTAAACCCAAGGCTGAACGGTTCCTTTCTCTGCCTGACAGAAGTTGATGTACGATAAGAAACATTTTTCATTATCAGACAAAAAACGTGCTTTACTTTCATGATTGGTTGCCAGGCAACTTTGATGTTGTCTCTTAAGATCGCCAACAATAAATGGGCTTCTTTGTGGCGCCTGTTATCAAACCACTCGATGCAAATCATTTGAATAATAATGAATGACAATTAGTTTATCATTGGATTAATCTCTGATACTGGGCTGCTGAATTAACTCAGATAACATGTGACTGCCTTATAACCATAGGCCAAGTTTCACATTTTTGCCTGGAGGACAAACACAAGCTCAGAAAAATTATATTTATAAATTAAAAAAAACAACAACACATATGTACATACAAGTTTTTACATTTAGGTAAACTCTTACCTTCAAACTGGGTTTTGGATCTGTTGACATATATTTTCTATTTTTATTTCCCTTAACTCAATTTTTTTCATTTTTTAAAATAAAGTTCATTCATTTTAGTTTCCCCAACTTATTTTTTTTAAGTTTCCCCAACTTAATTTTTCTGTTTATAGGTTTTCTTAACTTTTTTATTTCCCTAAACTTCCTATGTTTCCCCAAAATAATTTTTAATTTAAGTTGACCCGACTTAAACTTTTTAGGTTCTCCATATTATTTTTTAAACTAAAGTTGGCCCATCTTAATTTTTGAGGTCCCCTGAATTAAATTTAAAACTTAACTGAACCAACTTTATTTTTTAAGTTCCTAAACTTAATTTTGAAATTTAGGTTGGACAAACAAAAAAATTTAAGTTCCCCAAATTAATTGCAAAAAAAATTGAGTCGGCCCAACTAAATTTTTTAAGTTCCCCGACTTAATTTTTAAAGTTTAAGTAGGCCCAACTCAATTTTTAAGTTCCTCAACTTAATTTTAAATTTTAGGTTGGCCCAACTCAATTTCTTAAGATTCCCCAACCTAATGTTGAAGATTGAGTTGGCCCAACTCAATTTTTTTAAGTTTCCCAACTTAATTTTGAAAATTGAGTTGGCCCAACTCAATTTTTAAGTTCTACAGATTACTTGCCAAAAATTAAGTTGGCCAAACTCAACTTTTAAAGTTTCCCAACTTAATTTTGAAAATTGGGTTGGCCCAACTCAATTTTTAAGTTCCCCCAACTAAATTTCAGAAATTAAGTTGGCCCAACTCAATTTTTTTAAGTTTCCCCAACTTAATTTCAAAAATTGAGTTGGTCCAACTCAATTTTTAAAGTTTCCCAACTTAATTTTGAAAATTGAGTTGGCCCAACTCAATTTTTTTAATTCCCCCAACTAAATTTCAGAAATTAAGTTGGCCCAACTCAATTTTTAAAGTTTCCCAACTTAATTTTGAAAATTGAGTTGGCCCAACTCAATTTTTTAAGTTCCCCAACATAATTTCTAATAATGAGTTGGCCCAACTCAATTTTTTTTAATTCCCCCAACTAAATTTCAGAAATTAAGTTGGCCCAACTCAATTTTTAAAGTTTCCCAACTAAATATCAGAAATTAAGTTGACCCAACTCAAATTTTTAAAGTTTCCCAACTTAATTTCGAAAATTGAGTTGGCCCAACTCAATTTTTAAAGTTTCCCAACTAAATTTCAGAAATTAAGTTGGCCCAACTCAATTTTTAAAGTTTCCCAACTTAATTTCAAAAATTGAGTTGGCCCAACTCAATTTTTTAATTCCCCAACTAAATTTCAGAAATTAAGTTGGCCCAACTCAATTTTTAAAGTTTCCCAACTTAATTTCAGAAATTAAGTTGGCCCAACTCAATTTTTTAATTCCCCAACTAAATTTCAGAAATTAAGTTGGCCCAACTCAATTTTTTTAATTCCCCCAACTAAATTTCAGAAATTAAGTTGGCCCAACTCAATTTTTAAAGTTGTCCAGATTACTTGCCAAAATTTAAGTTAACTCAACTCAATTGTTTAAGTTCCCCAACTTAATTTGTCCCAAATCATTTTTTTAAGTTCTCAGGATAAATTTATAAATTTAGGTTGGCCCAACTCAATTTTTTTAATTCTCCAACTAATTTCACAATTTAAGTTGGTCCAACACAATTTTTTTAGGTTTCATACAAACAAATTTTACACAATTTACAGCTGAAACAAACACATTTTACACAAATTACAGCTCAAACAAACACATTTTACACAAATTACAGCTCAAACGAACACATTTTACACAAGTTAAAGCTTAAAAACATTCACAAATTACTGCTCACACAATCACATTTTACACAAAATGCAGCTTAAAAACATTTTCACAAATTACAGCTCAAACAAACACATTTTACACAAATTACAGCTCAAACGAACACATTTTACACAAATTACAGGTTAAACAAACACATTTTAAACAAATTACAGCTTAAACAAACACATTTTACACAAATTGCAGCTCACACAAACACACTTTACACAAAGTACAGCTCAAACGAACACAATTTACATGAATTACAGCTCAAACAAACACATTTTCACAAATTACAGCTGAAACAAACACATTTTACACAAATTACAGCTCAAACAAACACATTTTACACAAATAACAGCTCAAACAAACACATTTTACACAAGTTACAGTTCACAAACTTTTTTATACACAATATCAATTACAATGAATAAAGAAAATGCAAACAATCATGTACAAATTACAGGTCAAACAAACAAATTTTACACAAATTACAGCTCAAACAAGCACATTTTACACAAATAACAGCTAAAACAAACACATTATACACAAATTACAGCTCAAACACATTTTACACAAATTACAGCTGAAACAAATACATTTTACAAAAATTACAGCTCAAACAAACACATTTTACACAAATTACAGCTCAAACAAACCCATTTTACACAAATTACAGCTGAAACAAACACATTTTACACAATTTACAGCTCAAACAAACACATTTTACACAAATTACAGCTCAAACAAACCCATTTTACACAAATTACAGCTGAAACAAACACATTTTACACAAATTACAGCTCAAACAAACACATTTTACACAAATTACAGCTCAAATACATTTTACACAAATTACAGCTCAAACAAACACATTTTACACAAATTACAGCTCAAACACATTTTACACAAATTACAGCTCACACAAACACATTTTACACAAATTATAGCTCAAACAAACACATTTTACACAAGTTAAAGCTTAAAAACATTTTCACAAATTACAGCTGAAACAAACACATTTTACACAAATTACAGCTTAAACAAACACCACAAATAACAGCTAAAACAAACACATTTTACACAAATTACAGCTCAAACAAACACATTTTACACAAGTTACAGGTCAAACACATTTTACACAAATTACAGATGAAACAAACACTTTTTACACAAAGAACAGCTAAAACAAACACTTTTTACACAAAGAACAGCTAAAACAAACACATTTTACACAAATTACAGCTCAAACAAACCCATTTTACACAAATTACAGCTGAAACAAACACATTTTACACAAATTACAGCTGAAACAAACACATTTTACACAAATTACAGCTCAAATACATTTTACACAAATTACAGCTCAAACAAACACATTTTACACAAATTACAGCTCAAACACATTTTACACAAATTACAGCTCACACAAACACATTTTACACAAATTATAGCTCAAACAAACACATTTTACACAAGTTAAAGCTTAAAAACATTTTCACAAATTACAGCTCAAACAAACACATTTTACACAAATTACAGCTTAAACAAACACCACAAATAACAGCTAAAACAAACACATTTTACACAAATTACAGCTCAAACAAACACATTTTACACAAGTTACAGGTCAAACACATTTTACACAAATTACAGATGAAACAAACACTTTTTACACAAAGAACAGCTAAAACAAACACTTTTTACACAAAGAACAGCTAAAACAAACACATTTTACACAAATTACAGCTCAAACAAACCCATTTTACACAAATTACAGCTGAAACAAACACATTTTACACAAATTACAGCTCAAACAAACACATTTTACACAAATTACAGCTCAAATACATTTTACACAAATTACAGCTCAAACAAACACATTTTACACAAATTACAGCTCAAACACATTTTACACAAATTACAGCTCACACAAACACATTTTACACAAATTATAGCTCAAACAAACACATTTTACACAAGTTAAAGCTTAAAAACATTTTCACAAATTACAGCTGAAACAAACACATTTTACACAAATTACAGCTTAAACAAACACCACAAATAACAGCTAAAACAAACACATTTTACACAAATTACAGCTCAAACAAACACATTTTACACAAGTTACAGGTCAAACACATTTTACACAAATTACAGATGAAACAAACACTTTTTACACAAAGAACAGCTAAAACAAACACTTTTTACACAAAGAACAGCTAAAACAAACACATTTTACACAAATTACAGCTCAAACAAACCCATTTTACACAAATTACAGCTTAAACCAACACATTTTACACAAATAACAGCTAAAACAAACACATTTTACACAAATTACAGCTGAAACAAACACATTTTACACAAGTTACAGCTTAAAAAGATTTTACACACGTTACAGTTCACAAACAATTTATTTTATACACAATATCAATTACAATGAATAAAGAAAATGCAAACAATCATGTACAAATTACAGGTTAACCAAACACATTTTACACAAATTACAGCTTAAACAAACACTAATTACAGCTGAAACAAACACATTTTACACAAATTACAGCTCAAACAAACACATTTTACACAAGTTACAGCTTAAAAACATTTTACACAAATTACAGGTCTAACACATTTTACACAAATTACAGCTGAAACAAACACTTTTTACACAAAGAACAGCTAAAACAAACACATTTTACACAAATAACAGCTCAAACAAACACATTTTACACAAATAACAGCTGAAACAAACACATTTTACACAAATAACAGCTCAAACAAACACATTTTACACAAGTTACAGCTCACACCAACACATTTTACACAAATTACAGCTTAAAAACATTTTACACAAATTACAGGTCTAACACATTTTACACAAATTACAGCTAAAACAAACACTTTTTACACAAAGAACAGCTCAAACAAACACATTTTACACAAATAACAGCTCAAACAAACGTTTTACACAAATTACAGCTCACACCAACACATTTTACACAAGTTACAGCTTAAAAACATTTTCACAAATTACAGCTCAAACAAACACATTTTACACAAATAACAGCTCAAACAAACACCACAAATAACAGCTAAAACAAACACATTTTACATAAATTACAGCTGAAACAAACACATTTTACACAAATAACAGCTCAAACAAACACATTTTACACAAGTTACAGGTTAAACAAACACATTTTACACAAGTTACAGTTCACAAACAATTTATTTTATACACAATATCAATTACAATAAATAAAGAAAATGCAAACAATCATGTACAAATTACAGGTCAAACAAACACATTATACACAAATTACAGCTGAAACAAACACATTTTACACAAATTACAGCTCAAACAAACACATTTTACACAAATTACAGCTCAAACACATTTTACAAAAATTACAGCTCACACAAACACATTTTACACAAATTATAGCTCAAACAAACACATTTTACACAAGTTAAAGCTTAAAAACATTTTCACAAATTACAGCTGAAACAAACACATTTTAAACAAAATACAGCTAAAACAAACATTTTACACAAATTACAGCTCAAACAAACACATTTTACACAAATTACAGCTTAAACAAACACCACAAATAACAGCTAAAACAAACACATTTTACACAAATTACAGCTCAAACAAACACATTTTACACAAGTTACAGCTTAAAAACATTTTACACAAATTACAGGTCAAACACATTTTACACAAATTACAGCTGAAACAAACACTTTTTACACAAAGAACAGCTAAAACAAACACATTTTACACAAATAACAGCTCAAAAACAAACACATTTTACACAAATAACAGCTCAAACAAACACATTTTACACAAATAACAGCTCAAACAAACGTTTTACACAAATTACAGCTCACACCAACACATTTTACACAAATTACAGGTTAAACAAACACATTTTACACAAGTTACAGCTTAAAAACATTTTCACAAATTACAGCTCAAACAAACACGTTTTACACAAATAACAGCTCAAACATTTTACACAAATTACAGCTCAAACAAACACATTTTACACAAGTTACAGTTCACAAACTATTTTATACACAATATCAATTACAATGACTAAAGAAAATGCAAACAATCATGTACAAATTACAAATCAAACAAACAAATTTTACACAAATTACAGCTCAAACAAACACATTTTACACAATTTACAGCTGAAACAAACACATTTTACATAAATTACAGCTCAAACAAACACAATTTACACGAATTACAGCTCAAACAAACACATTTTACACAAGTTACAGGTTAAACAAACACATTTTACACAAGTTACAGTTCACAAACAATTTATTTTATACACAATATCTATTACAATAAATAAAGAAAATGCAAACAATCATGTACAAATTACAGGTCAAACAAACACATTTCACACAAAATACAGCTAAAACAAACACATTTTACACAAAATACAGCTCAAACAAATACATTTTACACAAATTACAGCTCACACAAACACATTTTACACAAATTACAGCTGAAACAAACACATTTTACACAAAATACAGCTCAAACAAACACATTGTACACAAATTACAGGTTAAACAAACACATTTTACACGTTACAGTTCACAAACAATTTACTTCATACACAATATCAATTACAAAGAATAAAGAAAATGCAAACAATCATGTACAAATTACAGCTTTAACAAACACATTTTACACAAATTACAGCTTAAAAACAAATTTTTCACAAATTACAGCTCAAAAAATACATTTTACACAAGTTACAGCTTAAAAAGATTTTACACACGTTACAGTTCACAAACAATTTATTTTACACACAATATCAATTACAATGAATAAAGAAAATGCAAACAATCATGTACAAATTACAGGTCAAACAAACACATTTTACACAAATTACAGCTTAAACAAACACATTTTACAGCTCAAACAAACACATTTTAAACAAGTTACAGAACAAACAAACACAATTTACACAAGTTACAGCTGAAACAAACACATTTTACACACGTTACAGTTCACAAACAATTTATTTTATACACAATATCAATTACAAAGAATAAAGAAAATGTAAACAATCATGTAAAAATTCCAAGTTAAATAAACAAATTTTACACTAATTACAGCTGAAACAAACACATTTTACACAAATTACAGCTGAAACAAACACATTTTACACAAATTACAGCTCAAACAAACACATTTTACACAAGTTACAGCTTAAAAACATTTTACACAAATTACAGGTCAAACACATTTTACACAAATTACAGCTGAAACAAACACTTTTTACACAAAGAACAGCTAAAACAAACACATTTTACACAAATAACAGCTCAAAAACAAACACATTTTACACAAATAACAGCTCAAACAAACACATTTTACACAAATAACAGCTCAAACAAACACATTTTACACAAATAACAGCTCAAACAAACACATTTTACACAAATAACAGCTCAAACAAACGTTTTACACAAATTACAGCTCACACCAACACATTTTACACAAATTACAGGTTAAACAAACACATTTTACACAAGTTACAGCTTAAAAACATTTACACAAATTACAGCTCAAACAAACATGTTTTACACAAATAACAGCTCAAACATTTTACACAAATTACAGCTCAAACAAACACATTTTACACAAATTACAGCTCAAACACATTTTCACAATTTACAGCTGAAACAAACACATTTTACATAAATTACAGCTGAAACAAACACAATTTACACGAATTACAGCTCAAACAAACACATTTTACACAAGTTACAGGTTAAACAAACACATTTTACACAAGTTACAGTTCACAAACAATTTATTTTATACACAATATCAATTACAATAAATAAAGAAAATGCAAACAATCATGTACAAATTACAGGTCAAACAAACACATTTCACACAAAATACAGCTCAAACAAATATATTTTACTCAAATTACAGCTCACACAAACCCATTTTACACAAATTACAGCTGAAACAAACACATTTTACACAAATTACAGATGAAACAAACACATTTTACACAAATTACAGCTGAAACAAACACATTTTACACAAAATACAGCTCAAACAAACACATTTTACACAAATTACAGCTGAAACAAACACATTTTACACAAAATACAGCTCAAACAAATACATTTTACACAAACCCATTTTACACAAATTACAGCTGAAACAAACACATTTTACACAAAATACAGCTCAAACAAACACATTGTACACAAATTACAGGTTAAACAAACACATTTTACACGTTACAGTTAACAAACAATTTACTTCATACACAATATTAATTACAAAGAATAAAGAAAATGCAAACAATCATGTACAAATTACAGCTTAAACAAACATACACATTTTACATAAATTACAGCTTAAACACATTTTACACAAGTTACAGCTTAAACAAACACATTTTACACAAATTACAGCTTAAAAACTAATTTTTCACAAATTACAGCTCAAAAAATACATTTTACACAAGTTACAGTTCACAAACTATTTTACACACAATATAAATTACAAAGAATAAAGAAAATGCAAACAATCATGTACAAATTCCAAGTTAAATAAACAAATTTTACACTAATTACAGCTGAAACAAACACATTTTACACACAAACAATTTACTTTATACACAATATCAATTACAAAGAATAAAGAAAATGCAAAAACTCATGTACAAAAATACAGCTCACAAACACATTTTACCCAAAAAGAGCTTAAAACCACTGTAGACTTCACTGAAATCAGCTGGTGAGTTTGTATAGACTTTATAATGGAAATGAGCTCTGAACAATCATTGTTTTTCAGTGGGTTTTTTATTAGAAAGTGTTTTCACAGTTTCAATTTTATGCACTTCCAATTTTGTCCTCACTTGACCTGAAAACAAAATGGAACAATTTAGCTGGTGCTTTAACTGTTTATACAACGGCCTGTGTTTGTTTCCAGCTGAACCAAAACACTGAATAGATGCGAATGAATAATTAAACACTGGCTTCTCTTCAGGTTTCTGGTGGAGGGGTTTGTTAGTGCAGATCAAAGGCACCTGTTAAGCAGATGATGTTTTTCTCATCTTTAAACAAGCTTTATAATAGCAGGACTAGAAAGTGGTTGTTCACTGTTTTCAATAAAGTGTTCTTAGAATATACAATATAAAATTCTGTTGTTTGGACGTCTATTCAAATGATCTGACTATGCCTGTTTTTTCTTTTTTTTCTGGCAAGCTAATGCTGATTTTGATTAGTTTTTCTTGGCTAAATGTACTATGTGACCAGTACACACAGAACCATCCTGAACAAAGACAACATCATCCAGAAAATAGAGATTCATGCTATTCCTTCTGCACAAAGAACAATCCCATCATGCACTGCAACTACTGTAGCTAATTGAGGGCAAAAAAACAAAGCTATTTAAGGTAGCTTGAATGGTGAATGAAGTTGCTGCAGAAATTGTTCCAAATCAAATAAAACTGAGCTTATTATATGAAAATAAATGATATCACTTCAAAGATATGTTTGTTGATTTTGTCAAAAAGAGATGCACAAATCTACAACACATTTTCCAAAACCAGTAGTGACACAGTCTCTCCGTTAGATGGCAGTGTCTTTCATGATTCACAGTTTGATGTGATTTTTTTACAGTGACCATAAAAACTGTTTTACTCTCAAAGAATCCAATTGCACACTTTAATGAAATCATTTGTCTATTTGTTAATATTAGCCAAGAACATTAAACTAACAATGAACGATAGAATTGTATAGATTTTAATCTCAACATTTACTACTACAAATTTGAGACAGTGAAACTAATTCTAATACATATTTAAGATGTGAACATGAAAGTTAAACTAACATGAACTTGAACATTTAACTAACATTAACCAAGGTAAACAGTACACATTAAAACTGTAAAATAAAATAAAAATAGCTACATTCTTGGGTTTTGCACAAACTCTTAATATTAGAGTCACTTTTGATGGGTTTAATGCTTTATTCAAATACCTGCAAAGATGTAGGACTTCAAACATGTTCAAAAATGAAAGGTTTTCAAAACCTCACCTAAAACTAAACTTTGCTTTTTTTTCCCCTATTTTCCCCTTGGTTTTTCTTTCACACCTGGTCTAGCAGATCCTTTTCATCCAAAAGTACAGTACATGAGCTTCCGGAAGTGTCTCTATGGGCTGAATATTTCACTTGAAGCAGTTCTGTGATCAGTGCAATGCTCTGGTTACTGGGTCACCTTTACCTGACACAGAAAAACCAAACAGTACTGCTTTAACCCAGATAATGCACTAACCAGTTGTTGTTAACATCAATAGCCTGCAGACTGTAATCTTTTTGAAGCATGCTATTATCCTTATTATGCTTCTAATTATTAATCTGTTCCGTTTCCAAAATTGATTATTATTAAACTTAATAATGCCAGATGTGTCTACTTCAGCAGCACATTGTCGTCTGGGCCCATATCCTCAAAACATCTTAAAGCTTAACTGTTTGAAGAAAATAAAAAATAAAAATGTGTTTCAGTCCTACATATAAAATAAGCTCCTACAGGAAGAAATAGGAAGTAGTGGACCCCTAAATCACTAAGACCAAGCCACAAAATATCCTAAATATCCACAAAATTTACTAAAACTGCAAAATATCCTAAAATGGCCAACAATCTAAGTTGAAAAGAAGGCATTTTAAAAACATTTGACCACTGTGAGCTTTTAGTAAGTGAGTGCCCTAATTACGGAGGTATTCTTTACAGTAAGGAATATATTTAACATTTACTTTCAATGTATTTCAATATATATATATATATATATATATATATATATATATATATATATATATATATATATATATATATATATATATATATATAAGCATTTTGAAATGCACTGAAATTGAAATATATACATACATACACACACACACACACACACGTTTTATAAATAAAACTAACAACATTTAAGTATTTATGAATTTATTTGCTTTAAATTTCAAGAAAATACATGAACTTGTAACATTGGAAGAAAATCTTTAGTTAATGTCCATATATCATTAAAAGCAAAATGAGAAATTCATACTTTTTAGAAAGCAATTCTTCACTTAGCTTACATTTTAAAAATCAAAAAATCAATTGTTATTTCAATGTGGCAATATGTTTATTAGTCTTTATTTCACGATGGCATCATAATATTGTATGCTATAAAGGTTCCACAAATAAATCTGACAAACTCCTCCACTCCTGATCAATTGAGTCTGGTTATATTCACATTCTGTTACAATGCATTTGTTTAAACCTCTTATAAAAGTGATTTCTGCATAATAGGCCCCTTTTAAGACCACTATATTTTTGTTTGCAAAAGTTTGCCATCAAGAAGGTGTATCGATTTTAATAATCATTGGCATCTAAAGTAATAAATAATGAATATTACGTTAGTATACCAATACCGGCTGCACGGTGGCACAGTGGGTAGCACAATCGCCTCACAGCAAAAAGATCGCTGGTTCAAGCTGTTGGCGTTCCTGTGTGAAGTTTGCATGTTCTCCCCGTGAACGCGTGGGTTTCCTCCAGGTACTCTAGTTTCCCCCACAAATCCAAAGACGTGGTATTGGTGAATTGGGCAAGCTGGATAAGTTAGCGGTTCATTCAGCTGTGGCGACCCCAGATTAATAAAGAGACTATGCCGAAAAGAAAATGAATGAATAAATTAATTATACCAAGAATATAAACAAAAAGACCAATACAAATAACAATATAAATGAGCAGCCAGTTGATGGAGTTCTTACAGCTGATGAAACAGAGAACAAACCTCTTCTGTGGGACACACACTCAATACTTTTTTCCCAGAAATGCTGTAAGACCTTGAACAAAGCAATAATCAAACATTTTACGAGACATCTTCCCATCAGAGTCTGACTGCTCATCATCTGTGTTTAATGTTGTGTGTCCACCTGGAGTGATTGCAGTCTGATGTTCGTTCAGTCCTGCTGCCGCTGACCTTCATACGACCCCCCACCTGAAACAAACATGTCTACGGGACACTGGATCCTCTGTGGGGTTCATGGGCTTCCCATGGCCGGAGACTCATGATCGATGACTATTCAGAGCTCCTGCAACATAAAAACACAAACGTAGGAAATAAAGCATTTTAAGGCCGTGCAAACATTGTTTGTTGGTTGTGAAATACATACACTTTCATTGCCCTTTCTTCAGTAGAGTTTATTTTGCTTGGAAATTGTGGTTTCATGTGCTTTACTGCTTCAATAATGTGCAGCTACATATTCTCTGAAAAGTAAAATGAATTTATATGGCTAATAGAGTGTGAAATGTAGAACAGGGAGGAAGGAAGGGTCACAAAGATGCAGCGACACTGAGGGAGTTTATTACATACTGTAATATCAGAAATGTACTGTATTCAACATGAGTTAAGAGTAATGGAAGCCACCTTTTCTTTAGTTTGCCTTTGCAAAATATTAATTTAAATTGAGACACAAAAAATCCCATAAAAATGATTAAGTGCACATTGGGTAAGACTGCATGTCAGGTCAGAATTTGAAGGATTTCTCCTGCATGATGACTAAAAACATCAAATGGCCTTAAACTATACAGTAATTAGTGTTATACACACACAAACGTTTATATATTCTTCCAGTGCTGCTTGAGCTTGGTTTGTGGCAGCAACTGCTGGACACTTATATTTTTTTAGACTAGTGTTCTGTCGATTTGTCCTACCTTGTCAGATTCACAATTTGATGATTAACTATGCTACCCATATGATTTTGCAACCAGTGTAAATTTTAATGTGAAGTAGTGTGATATGAGGCTGTAATATCGCTCTAATCCCTAACCACAATCTCACAACCATTCAAATACAGGGTTGGTAACATAATCTGATGGGTAGGATAACACATCAGGACACCTGTTTCAAAGTCAGTTTTAAGTGAACGATTGAATCCATTCCCAGGGGCTTGAGAATACAAAATTGCACAATTTGATAACGACAGAATGAGATGTGATTCATCTGCAATATTTCCATTAGGTTGATAGGAGTGAGGAAGCAAAAATTTCTTTTATTTTACTATTTTTTCATTATTATTGCTAATTATTTAGGAGTTTTGGAATATTCATGTATTGTCATTTATGATATTGGATTATTTTATTCGAAATAAATATCCATACATTGTTAAATCATAAATAAACCTAGAAAAGTAAGTTAAAGACTGCTATTAGTGAGATTTATCCATCTAAAATCTCCAAATATCCATTTATATTTCCGTTTATTTGTATTTTTATTTATTTTTTTGTCTTTTTCAGAGAGAGAGAGAGAGAGGAAGACACTCACCTGCGAATGCAAAATTAAAAATTAATAGAACACACCCTATAATGTGACAAATTGTCCAGTACCATTAGAAAAACACATACGTTCAGGACAAAGCCACATATAAAAATACAGTCATGTCAAAAAGTTTGGACACCTTTATTAAATTTGATGAATTTCTGTATCAGGACATAATAAAAAATGTATATGTTCATGTCTTAATTTGGAAGACAAAAAGTCAGAAAGACGTCACATGACTTCTCACACTGAGTCATTATTTATTACACAAAAATAAAGCAGAGACAGAAATGCCATAAGTGACAACCTTAGGACACCTTGTGCTTCAGATTCCTGTAGGTTCACTTTTAGCAGTATTTACTAAAAAGGATCATTTTCTGTATGATCTTTTCAGACTTTGGAGGAGTTTGGGTTTTTATGCACAGCTACTGTCACATAATTTCAGCCAAGATGAGGTCTGGACAACAGCAACACCTTAATTTTTTTTCAGCTGAACTATTGTAGATCTACTGTGTGCTTGGGATCATTGTCTTGTTGTATGCCACAATTTTGGCTAAGCATTAGCAGTGGGGTGAACATTTTAACCCATACTTGAAAGCTGTAGATTAACAAACTGTAACGGTTTCTTTCCTAATTGTAAGACCTGCTAAATTTGTTTTGTCCTGATACAAAAAAAATGCAATTTCGAAAGGTGTTCTACCTTTTTTTAGATGACTGTATGTTTAAAAAAAACAAAAAAAAAACTGGTTCAGTTAATTTGCATATCAGTCTGAATAGAAGTCCTTCACTAATTACGCGGTGACACTGGCTAGAAAACTAGCAAACATTACAGATGGATCACATCTCATTCTGTCCTCAAACACCTGAAAAACAATATTAGTCTTACCATAAGCAAATTTTTTCAATTAAAAATCATTTTTGCTTTTCAATGGTCTTCAGCATCACCCTTGCTTAACAAAGCAATTTGTGTTCTCAAGCCCCTGGGAAAGAATTGATTCGTTCACTTAAAACTGACCTCTAATTTGCTGACCACATAAAGTGGAGGTCTCAATGCATCGCTACATCTTAGTGAGCTGTAATTTGTTTTCCGGGAAGCTTGTCACTCTACGTGGGTGTAAATGAGCCAGTGCATTACGGTTGTATTCTGTAGCCGAAGTACTGAATTGACAGAGGATTTACAGATTTGCCAATAGGAGGTGTTGAGAGACAGATCGGTTTTGGCAAGCCACAGCATAAGCAGCTGATCTCGATGACATGGCCATTAGTTATCTAGTGACTACACCTTACCAGAATCAAAAGGGTTTAGAGGAAACTATAAAAACGTCATTTCTGGCTGTGATAGGAAGTTCACAAAATCAAGTTACTTCAAACACTGAACTGACACTATAATTTGAGTTAAGAGTGCAAATATGTTGTT